>NW_020885050.1:0-31700 GCF_003945725.1 Corapipo altera
CTCGCCTGCCTCCGGTACCTGGCGGCCGAGGCCGCGCTCCGCGGGGACGCGCGGGCGCGCAACGGGGCCACGCCGGCCCACGACGCCGCCGCCACCGGCAACCTCGCCTGTCTTCAGTGGCTGCTCACGCAGGGGGGCTGCGGCGTGCAGGTGCGAGCGGGGTCGCGGGGGGCGGCGGGGGGCGGCGGGCCCCCGGTGCCGCGGGCGGCCGGGGAGACGTTCCGCCGTTCCGCGTGGGTAGCGGCGGCTGCGGGGAGACGGCCACGCGTGGTGCCCCCAGCTCTGCACGGGCACGGCCCTGCCGTGCGTGGCCGGCGGCATCCGACGGACCCAGAGAGCCCCCGGCATCCAGGGGGTGCTCAGCCCCGAGGGCAGCGCAGATTCCCCGGGGGCTGCCGCCCCCTCCCGGGGTTACACAACGGCGGCCCGGGGCGGTAAGCGGCTTGCCCCGGGGCCGGCCGAGAGTTAACGACATGTGACGGCCGGAAGAAGAGCGGGCGGCAGCGGGGTTGGGAGCGGGGATTAAACGAGAAGGACGGGGTCAGCAAGCATCGGCGACCTCCTGGCCAGGGGCCAGCTCTGCCCGCGCCCCACCGAGCGTGGAGGGCGGACGGGCCGGCGGCACAGCGGGGCTCGGCGGCGACTTGCCTGCGGGCAGGGGCTCCGCCGCCGGCAGAACAAGGAGGGCTTTGTGCCGCACTCACTGTGTACAGACGCAGGCCCTGATGGAGGGCAGACACGCTGGTCCCTTGGTCCCTCCAACGCCCTGTGCCCCCACTCTGGCACTGCTCCATCCTGGCCAGCCCACCCTTCCGAGACCAGCTCCTGGCTGAGGGGTGCCCCACAGCTGCCCACTGTCCCCAGCTCCACATACACTCCCTTGCTGAAGGTGCTTGGGTCCCTGGTGCCCACAGTCATTCTGCTTCCTCCTGCAGGACACAGACAACTCCGGTGCCACCATCCTACACCTGGCAGCCCGCTTCGGTCACCATGAGGTGATCGACTGGCTCCTCCGCTTCGGTGGCAGTGACCCCATGGCAGCCACCAACACAGGAGCACTGCCCGTCCACTACGCTGCGGCCAAAGGGGATTTCCCTTCCCTGCGACTCCTCTTGGGACACTGCCCCAGGTAACAGCCCCCACTGCTGCTAGTGAGAAGGGCTCTGCCGGAGGCTTGGCACTCACCTTCAAGAGAGGGGCTAGTGGGAGACTGGGGTACCCACTGCTGCCCCATCCCTCCCTCCAGCCGCTGGGCAGGGTGCCAGCACTGGGGATGAATGCTGCAGCCACCCACATCCTCCAGCTCCAAGGGCAATGTGGCCGAGTTATCAGGCTGGGCAGTCAGCTGCACCTTCTTTATGGCCCAGAAAGAAAGGGTGAGGAGGAGAGCGGCGAGCGCTGGCAGAAATATTGCCACCGGCCACTGAGTCGGCTTCTGGGCTCCTGGCGCAGGGCGATAACACAGCCGCCTTTGTCTGCCTGCTGTTATGTAAATGGATTAGGCTGCCCGCCGAGGAGAGGCTGCTCCTGTGCACGAGACAACCTTTCCACATGCCCACGGCCACGGGCGTTGCTGGACGTGGCAGCCTCACTCAGACGGCTTCATTACAGCAGCATCTCTGCTTTGGCTCCTGAGCAGTACCTGGAGCCAAGCTGGTCCTCCAGGCTACGTGGCACAGCGGGCCCGTGGTGCCAGGCCTTTCTACGAGGCTGCAGCAGGTGATTAGGTGGCCCCTAATCCGATTTCCTGCAGTGGGCAGAGGCCACTAGAAATAACCCACAGACCTGGCCAAAGTGGAGCCGGGGGGATGCGCTGTTGCTCCATGCTGTCCCTGGCAGGCTCCAGGGCTGCAGATGAAAGGGGTTGCACAGCTTCCCCACATCCGGGGTGCTCCAGAGGCAGCAGAGCTGAATCAGGGTTCAGCACTCCTCTGTCCCTGGGTACCCCAGACTCCCTCATCTCTTCCAGGTAGGGCCACAGAGCCCATCGAGGGATCCCTACATCCCATGGCACTCACTGGCCAGAGGTGCCCCAGCCCCAGCCCTGGCTCTTTATCCCCTTGCCCCAGGTGTGCCAGTTTAGCCCTGAGCACCTCTGGGATTAACTCTTGCAGCCCCAGCCAAGCCCCAATCCAGCCAATGCTCCCGCTCGGTGCCCGCTGTGTCAGCCCCTGTGTGGTGCAGTGCTGGCGTTGGCTTTCACACTTCTTGTCAGGGTTCCTTCATTGCTGTCACCGCCTTCCCCCTGAATTATTTAGGGCTGGCCCTGCTCCCTGTGCCTGCCCAGAGGCTCCATTACAGCTGTGAAATCCAATCCCCAGTGCTGCCGCAGGATGCTGGCGCTCCCAGCCCACCTTCACACCAGCCCAGAGGGTCTCTGGCAGCCGGTGGCCCAGCATGGGGTCTCAGCCATCTGGCAAAGCAGTTTACTGGTGCTGCCCAATTGGCTTAACCCCCCAATTAGTGGGAAAAGCCTATCAGGGACTGACTATGTGCCTGTGCTCCCACTGTCTCCTGCACCCCAGACTGCCACCACCCCAGCCTCATCCCCAGCCCCTGCTTGGGGAGAACCCAGCACTGTGCCAGCCCGGCACTACTGAACTGTGGCATGGCACAGCATGGCATGGCATGGCACAGCACAGTGGGAAGGTGGTGCTGGCCACAGCCTGTCTCACAGTTACAGGGATCAATTATTAAGGGCCTGCGATCGTTGTGATAACAGACCAGAGTATTTATTGCTCTTCCTTTTTTAAATATTCAACAGGGTTTTTTATGGAGCACTTAATAAAACAGCTTCCTGCGGGGTGGGGAGGCAGGATGTAGGATGTGGGATGTAGATGCAGAATATGGGGCCATGGGATGTGGGATGTGGGGTAAAGGATGTGGGATGCGGGAGTCGGGCTGTGCAATTCGGGCTGTGCAATTTGGGACGAGGGACTGCCGGGGCAGTGGGGCTGCCGGAGGGCACCAGGGCTGGGCAGCACCGTGGTGCAGGTTGGCCTTTCCCCACCAGCTCCATGGCCGGTGCTGCCTAAGCTGCTTACTTTAAAATACGACTAAATTGCAGTGTCCAAAAACAGCCGGAGGAAGGAGCTTAGCCTAAGCAGGCTGATTAACTTAGTGACCTCCCGCTGCAGCTGCAGCCGCCGCCACAGCATGGGGACCCACGGGGAACCGCGGGGCGGACGGCTCCCAGCCCGAGCAGTGCCCTGCCTGCCCCCAGCTGCATCTCCTGTACCCTCCATGTCCCCCGTGTCCCACGTATTCCCATGTCCCTGCATCCTACACCCCCCCGTCCCAGCGCTGCCGATGTCAGTGGCCACAGGTGACAGGCGCTGTGCCCCGCTTGCAGCACGCTGAGTGCCCAGACCAAGACGGGGGCTACCCCACTGTACCTCGCCTGCCAGGAAGGCCACCTGGAGATCATCCAGTACCTGGTGCAGGACTGTGGGGCTGACCCCCACGCGCGCGCCCATGATGGCATGACCCCACTGCACGCCGCTGCCCAGATGGGCCACAACACTGTCATCGTGTGGCTGGTAAGCGCTGCCGGGGCACAGCACGGTGGCACATTGTGGTGGCACGGCATGGGGCTCACCACACAAGCACTCAGTCCGCCTGCCCACGCAGATGAGCTTCACGACGGTGAGTCTGTCGGAGCGGGACGCTGAGGGGGCCACAGCCATGCACTTTGCTGCCAGCCGTGGCCATGCCAAGGTGCTGAGCTGGCTGCTGCTGCACGGCGGGGAGATCACCACGGACAGCTGGGGCGGCACGCCACTGCACGACGCTGCCGAGAACGGCGAGCTGGAGGTGGGTGCTGGTGGCCAGTAGGATGTCAGGGCAAGGGGGGGCTTCCCTCCAGCCCTGTCATGTCCCCCTGCTCTCCCCAGTGCTGCCAGATCCTGGTGGTGAATGGTGCCGACCTCAGCATCCGTGACCAGGATGGCTACACGGCGGCCGACCTCGCCGACTACAATGGCCACAGCCACTGCGCCCAGTACCTGCGCACCGTGGAGAACATGGTATGGCAGCACCCAGGGCCGAGTGTGTGGGAAGCACACAGGGAGCACACAGGGCCCCGCCACCCCCACCCTGCTGCCTGACCCCACGGCTGTGCCAGCAGAGCGTGGAGCACCGCGTGCTGTCGAGAGACCCCTCAGCAGATGGGGAGTGCCGGCAGCCTGACTCGGGCATGTCATCGCCCAATACCACGGCATCGGCGCCCCAGGCACGCTTCGAGGTGGGCTCCCCTGCCAGCACCCTCTCCAACTACGACTCCTGCCACTCCAGCCAGTCCAGCACCGGGGAGAAGAGGGGCGGCCCCCCCGGGGCCCCTGCCGCCCGTGAGTGCGGGGCCGGAGGGCGCGGGGCGGGGGGCATGGGACCAGCCCCCCCTGACCCCCTGCCCTGTGCAGGGGTGCCTGAGCCGGCGCTGGCGGACATGCAGGCGTACATGGACATGCTGGACCCTGAGACGCGGCCGCGGGGCCGGGGCCCAGCAGGCGAGGGCCCCCCGCTGCCGCCACCCCCTGCCTTCCCTCCACCACCTCCCCCACCCCCCACCACCCGGCCACCCCCACCACCCCCTGGCTACCCTGCACCCGCACCCCCCACCGCCCCCCACACTGCTGACATCTATGTGCGGGCCAAGAACAACCTGCGGCACGTGGAGAGCCAGGCGCTGCGCCGAGAGGTACGGCCCGTGCACGGTGTCCCCTGCACTGTGTCCCATGCACAGCTCAGGGGGGGGACATGCCACCAGGCACCCATCCTCTCTGAGGAGCTGTTGCCTGCATGGGGAGGGGACAGTCTCAGCTAAAAGCTACATGCCTGCAACACTAGCACACACACTGGGGGGCCTGGGGTGCAACCAGCAGCAAGGGAGCCAGTGATGCTTTGGTGGCTCCGTGGCACTGGGCAGCCCCATTCAAACACTGTGCTGGCTGGAGGACCTGGCAGCACCGTGCCATGGCAGCCACGCCCATGCAGCCCTGGCAGTGCCACCAGCACCACACCGAGCTGGGCGTGGGCAGAGGCACAGGCGGTAACCCGAGCAGCCGGCTCCAGTGTCACCCGCGCCACAGGTGTCGGGTGGCACAGCCAGTGCTGCCAGGAGCTGAGAAGGCTCAGCCAGGCGTGCACAGGTAAGAGGGGTGCAGCCCCCCGTGGCGGGCTGGGGGTCACAGGGATGCAGTAGGTTCAGGGTTGCTCTGACCCCCCTACCATGGTTCTCACCACCCCACTGGGGACGAGATTCCTGTGCATGGCCATGGCCCCATGGCCAGGGCACTGGGAAAGCCCAGCAGCACAGGGGATGGGGCATATGGGGTGGGGGGCTCGGTGGAGCAGTGTGTGCCACGTGCATGGGGGACTCGGGATTTCATAGTGCTCACTGTGCACAGCCCTGGCTCCTTAGCACTTACCAGGGTAATGGGCTGTCCTGGGGAGGTGCAGGCATGTGCCAGAGCAGTGCCAGAGCCGTGTGGGTTCCCCA
The DNA here is from genome assembly GCF_003945725.1 of Corapipo altera. NCBI lineage: Eukaryota > Metazoa > Chordata > Aves > Passeriformes > Pipridae > Corapipo > Corapipo altera. The sequence continues at coordinate 5,498 of NW_020885050.1, forward strand.
TGCAATGGGGCTGGATGGCATGGACCCTTGTGCTAGACCGGGGCTGGGGCTGCTGGAGTGGAAGCTGGGCTTGGCACAGCGCCCACAGCAGCTGGAGCAGGAAACACCAAGCTGGCACTTGTTGACTTAGCTGGGGCTGGCAGCGGCAGCAAGCACCTGGGCTCTCCGTGAAAGTGCCATGGGTGGAGGTGGCTCATGGGGAAATGCAGATAGTGGGGCCCCCGGCAAGGGGAGCAGGGCCACGCTGCTGTGGCACCCCAAAACCAGGAAACAGGCACAGCCCCCTGCAGTGCCAGCACTCGGCAGCAGCACGACCCGAAAAGCTGCTGTGGAATGCACCGGGGTGAGCCGAGGCTGCACTGCCTGAGAGCCCTGTTCAGAGGGACGTTTGGAAACGGGCCCCAGCCCCGCGCGGGATAAGCTCCCAGTAATCCGCGGGGCTGAGGCTCGGCACTCCTGTTCCCAGGGGGTTATCCCGGGGGAGGCTCAGCCAGGATTCTGGGCACAGGCTAAGGGGTCACAGTGCCAGGCACTGATGCCACACAATGTCACCCTGGCATGCAGCCCCGGTACAGCCGTGTGCAGAGCAGAACCTGGGCACGCACCTGCCATCCCCACTAGCCCCGCATCTGCCCCACAGCCACTGCTGGCACAGCCCTGCTCCACCATGGCTCTGCCCCATGGTCACAGCCAGGCACAGTAGTACTGAGGTGTGCTCCCCGTTGCAGCTGGCATCGCGTGACACCAGTCCCGAGGGTCTGCGCAGGGCTGACTCCAGCAGGCGATCGAGGAATTTCGGCAAACAGCCGAGCACCGGTGACTACTACAAGCACCTGGGGCACATCGCGGCTGAGCAGCCCGGCCCCCGTCGAATGGCGCACAGCGAAGAGGTGAGCCCTGTGCCACGAGCCCGTGCATGGCTCACTGGCACTGGCACCACGCGACACCTGCCTGTGCTTTCTCCCAGGCATCACCCATCTCGGCGGACAACATGCGCAATGGGGAGAGCAAGCCCAGTGCTGAGCTGCCTCCCCCACCGCCACCCCCACCACTGCCTGACAACGCCTGCCCGACGCCCCCACCACCACCCCCACAGGCCGAGACCCCCGCTGGCCCCCGCCGCTCCTCCTCCTCCACGGGAAGTAAGTGGTGGGGTCACGAGTGGGCATGGGGAGTGATCTCGGGCACTGTCCCATTTGCTGCACTGTGGCACCAGCCACCTTGGCACATCTCCTCCTGTGGCACTCTGGCCGTGTGGCTCCTGATGGCCTTTCTGTCCTTCTCTCCTCCGGTGTCGGCGCGGGGGCCCTCACGCCCGCTCGCCCCTTCCTGCTCTCACTGCTGGCCGCTTCTCTTCTCTCTTGTCTCGCGGTGGCCAAATCCTTCCTCTGCCACGTGCCCTGCGCCGCCTCTCTGCTTCTCTCCCTAGGAGGAAAGGCGCTCAGGCAGATGAAGAGTAAGTACCGCGGCCCCGCGCTCCTCCCTGCTCAGGGGGTGCCCTGGAGCGGGGCACAGCCAGAGGGGCCTGACCTGGCACTGTCCCTTGCTGCAGCCACAGGACATTGACGGCTGCTGGGGGCAGTGACCGCCCGCAGCTCTCCTGCTGCCAAGCCCTCTCTGGGCATCGGTGGCCAGTGGTGCCACGCGGGAGGCCGAGCACTGGTGTGGGGCTGCCGAAGCCACCAGGCAGGGCTGGCAGGGCTGGGCAGGCAGCCGGGGCCCCACGGCCCCTGCGACCCCGCATACAGAGGGCCTTTGTTTGCGCTCAGCCGGCCAGCGTGACCCCGCCACGTGAGCGCACCGGCCGCTCCCCCGCTGCTGACCACAGCCGGCGGGCTTGGCCATCGCTCGGCACCCGCTTTATTAGCGCCGGCTCCTGGGGCTGGGGGGTTTCAGCCGGCGCTGGATGGCAGCGTGCGTGCCCCGCTGGGCCCTCAGCACCCGCAGCCCTCTGGCCCCGGTGTGGTGCAGCCAAGCGGGGCAAGCTGCGGGCACCAGCTGCGGGGAAGGGGCTTTGCTTTGGCACGGCACCATGGGCTGCTAGGGACGCACACATGGCTGGCACAGACGGTGGGTGCTCGCAGGGCGGGTGGCACGAGCAGTGGCATAAGCATCCTCGGGATGCTGGTGCCATGCAGCCCTCTGGGCTCCGGGCTGGCAGCGGGGCTGTCTTGGGCTGTCAGTGCATTGCTGCTGGGGGCTGCAGGGGACTGTAGGGGCTGTTCTGCAGTGCCAGGGTTGCCACTGGCCATGGAGTCTTCCCTCCAGAGGCAGGTCACTGCTGTCACACACAACACAGTGCTGCAGGAGCAGGGGGTGGCACTCAGGGCTGGGACTGTGCTGGGGCTGCAGGAGCTGGGTGTTGGTGTGCTGGGGTGCTCTCCAGCAGGGTGCCATGGACGCAGTAAGCTAGTGCTGGAATGCTGGTCTTATGGGTCTGGGGAGCTAGGATGACAGGCTGTTGAGTGCTGGGTGGTTGCTCCAGTGGGGTCCCATGGACCCAGGAGTTGGGTGACATGGAGCTGTTCCTATGGGCTCTGTGATCTGGGTGTCAAGATGCTGCTCAACGAGGTTCCAGGGGCTCCTGGATGGGGGGGGCAGACACCCCTGTGCCCTGAAAATAGATAGGGGATTCAGAGGGACAGTAGCTGCTGCTGGCAGGGCACTTACTGCTCATTCTTCCTCCTCTTAGGCACGAAGTCCTTCAACATGATGTCCCCCACCGGTGACAACTCAGAGCTGCTGGCCGAGATCAAGGCTGGGAAGAGCCTCAAGCCAACTCCGCAGAGTAAAGGCTTCACCACTGTCTTCTCCGGCAGCGGCCAGGCAGGGGCCAACGTAGGTGGTGAGGGGGGCCTGGGGAGCCAGTGGCACAGTGCCGCACAGCATGGCAAGTGCCCACCACCCTCCCTCCCTCCTTCCACAGGCAGAGTCGCCAGTGTCCTCCCCATCACCCACCAGGACGCCCACCCCACCAGCCACCCCCGAGGCTGCCGGGCCACCACGTTGCCTGGCAGGGGGCTCACCAGAGCCGGTGCTAAATGGGAGCTCACCAGTGCCAGCAGCAGGTGCTGGGGCGGCGGTGGAGGTAGAGGCGCTGGTGCCGAGCCAGGACGAGCAGGGCCGGCCCATTCCCGAGTGGAAGCGGCAGGTGATGGTGCGAAAGCTGCAGCTCCGCATGCAGGAGGAAGAGGAGCAGCGGCGCAAGGTAGGGGGGTCCCACGTGCTGCGGCGGCGAGCGCGGCGTGGGCATGGCCCAAGCAGCTCAGGACCTGGTGAAATGGTGTGTGTGGCTTCGCCTCCAGCTCCCAGCTGGTCTGGGGGGGACCACCCCACCTGCATGCAGGGACATTACACCTGGGGATGCCACACATGGTGGCGGTGGCACGAGGTGCGTGTGGCCTCAAGAGCCCCTTTGCCCTCTTTCCCGCCGCAGCCTGGGAGCCAGTCACCGCTGCTGTGCCGGTGCGGGCCACCTGCCCACAGGGGCACGCCAGGACCTGCCGGGCAGCTGACGTGGGAGGAGGACATACAGCACCTGGAGAGGCAGCTGGGGAGCCTGCGGGTGATGCACGAGGTGCAGCCAAGGCAGCCGCTGCTGGGGCGGCCAGAGGAGGAGCTGCCACCATTCGTGCCACGGTCCGCCACCCCGGCACCCCGGCATTTTGCCCTTGCCCATGAGGATGTGCCTGCCCACAGCAGCCAGTCCCCCACACTGCCGAGGAGCATGGCCGTGCCACCGGCCACTCTGGGGGGCCAGGAGGGCCCCAGGGCAGGGGGGGCAGTGGGCAGCCCTGGTGCCCGGCATGATGCTCGGCGTGAGATCCTGGGCTGCGGCGTCTCTGTCCGCAGCCTCAAGGCCAACTACGAGGGGCCGGGGGAGCCTCTCCAACCCCTCCCCAGGGTCACCAAGCGCAAGAGGGTGCAGCCGCCTGGCAGCGCCCGCCAGCCCATCCTGGAGGAGGAGTATGGGGATGGGGCATTGCGGCGGAGCAGACCAGCGCTGCCAGAGCCGAGCGGCCCACGCAAACACACCAAGGGGTGCAAGGAGCGTGCTGTCTTCCTCTTCCTGGAGCACTGGAAGAAGCGGGCACTTGCAGCCGTGCCTGGGGAGGAGCGGCCACGGCGGCCAGGGAGGCGGCGTCCGGCGGCAGGGCGGCTGCTGGCCCGTTGGAGGAGTGTCGCCCGCCGAGTGCCAGGGCGTCAGATCCGGCGGCTGAGCCGCACCACGGTGCTGTACTGGCCCCAACACTTCCTGCCCCACGTTGGTGGCTCACCCATGCCCCATGACAGCCTCCCACTCGACCTCTTCATGCTGGGCTATTTCCAGCTGCTGGAGATGCCACTCAGCCCCGAGGAGCGGCGCTTCCGTCACCTCCTCTGCTATGAGATGTTTGACCGCCTGGGCAGCCACAGCTGGCACCACGTCCGCCGTTTCCACCGCACTGTGCTGGAGCAGGTCGAGGCCGGCCACCGCCAATGGCTTGATGGCTTTGAGGACCTTGTGCAGGAGTTTTTTGGGGATGACCCTGTGGCAGCAGCAGAGAGCCTGCCAGAACCACTCCCCATGGCCCCAGAAGGGCAAGTGGCAGCTGTGCCGGTGCTGGTGCCAGAGCTGGGCGAGTTCAGCGAGGAGGACGTCTGCCGCTTCATCGACCGCAGCTTCTCCTTTTGGAAGGAGAAGGAGGCAGAGATGTCTGACACCTGAGCCCTGCAGGATGCTGTGGGCTGTACCAGCAGTGTGGCATGGGTGGGAGGAGCAGGCTCAGGGGGCAGTTGTGAGCAGCGGGACCTGGTGCCCGGGTGTGCTCAGCTGCCTCTGTGGCTCTGGCGGTGCCGTGGTGCAGCTCGGCTTGGCGGAGGGCTGGGTGTTGTTGTGCACGGCCCTGGGCCGAGGTTGCAGTGTGCTGCTTGCCGTGGCTGTGTGTTGTGTGGGAGATGCAGCAGCGGGGCTGCACTCCCCTCTGGTGTGGCATTTGTGGTGCTGGGGCAGTGTGGGCCCCTGCGTGTCGTGCAATAAAGCTGTGGTGTGCTGCAAGGGCTGGCCACGCCACACGCTCCTTCCTCCTCCCCGCGCCGGTGGAGGGCAGGCAGTGACGGCCGCGTTGGCGAGCTGCGTGCTGGCGAACCCCACCAGCACCATGCCAGGAGTACGGCTCAGCCCAGCTGCCAGAAGGATGTGATGTCACGCACCAGGATGATGCTGCGGCCCCATGGTACCGGCAGCGAGGGTGGGCTCCCAGCAGTGCCAGTAACACAGCTGTCTGTTGCAGGAGAAGGAGGAGGAGGCACGTCTGGCCAGCATGCCAGCCTGGAGGAGGGACATCCTGCGTAAGAAGCTGGAGGAAGAGAGGTGAGCTGGGGCCGGGGGGATGTCACACCCACTGGTCACTCCTGCAGCTCTGCTAACCCCAGTCTTCCCTTTGCTTTCCCAGGGAGCAGAAACGGTGAGTGCCGCAAGCCCCTTCCCTGGGCGGGTGGGCACGGCGGCTACGGCGGCTCTGGTGACCGTGGTGCCCCGTGCCCTCCACTGCTGAGCAGGAAAGAGCAGGAGAAGCTGAAGCGGGAGGAGGAGGAGAAGGAGAAGGAGCAGTCGGAAAAGCTAAGGACTCTTGGGTACGATGAGACAAAGCTGGCGCCCTGGCAGCGACAGATCATCCTCAAGAAGGGGGACATAGCCAAGCACTAGCCACGCCACGCCTGGCTCTTCACGGCGGGAGGAGGCCAGTAGGTCCCCCCACGGACCATGATATGCCTCGGCACCCTCCTCCCGCCATGGATGGCCACATATCCCAACCCAGAGGAGCCCCCACCACCTCCCCAGGCACCCCTAGTCCCCATCCCACTGTCGCCAGCCCACCACCACCTCGTGCTGCCCTTTGCAAAGTGAGTTGCCGTGGGGTAGGGCACGTGGCTTCTTGTGCGCTGCCCGGCTCGGCTGCTGCGGCTGGGCTCGCCATGCTGCCCAGCTCCCCGCACTCCCCACTGGCACTGCTCGCTGTTGCAGCACGCTCAACCCCACTCCTGCCCCTCCAGAGCCGCTCGAGGCTGGCTCCCAGCTCATCTCCACTCAGACCACCTGCCTTTCCAGCAATTAAAACTATAAATCTCGCCAGCAGTGCCCCTCGCCTTCCTGGGGCTGCCCACACCACCCCTGCCCCAATACCATGCTTGCCCACTGCACTGCCCCCCCTCGTCCACAGCACCACAATCATCCCCATCACCCACACCACCTGCATCTCTGCCAGCACACGCATCGCCCGTCACCTGTGGTGGCCACATCACCAGTGGTGGCCCTGAGGTCAGCAGTGCCTCGGTGCCTTGCTGGTGCAGCCCTGCGAGGAAGAGAGGGGGCCGGCCGATGAAAAACACGCCACTTTATTGGGGTGAGCACAGGCACGCCCGGCAGCGGGCAGCCTTGAGAACTGTCCCATGGGTTTGCAGTGGGCTCGGTGCCCGCTCGTCCTGCGAGTGGCCAGGCAGCCGACCTGCCAGGGCATGGGGTCCCTCCTAGCCCTGGGAGCAGGGGGACATAAATAGAGGGGCACAGTGGGTAGGAAGGGGACATAAAAGTGACATAAAATGTCTACACGGCATAAGTAACAATACTTAGGGGTATGGCACAGCAGAGGCGCCCAGTGAGATGTGAAGGTGCCAGGACCTCCCTGTGCCATGGGGTGACGCTGGGGGCTAGGGCCCCGCTGGCAGGCTCTGGCGCAGTGCCTCGGCGCAGCCGGCCAGCTCCATGCGCTCCAGCGCAGCAAAGACGCGGTCCAGCGTGGCGCTGGTCTGCTGGCACCAGCGCTTCAGCATCTCATACTGCTGGTCACGGATGTGGGCCACCTCCAGCTCCACCAGCTCAATCTCTGACTCCCGCAGCTCCAGCATCCGCATGAACTCCTTCCAGCGCCGTACTGGCACAGCGTCGATGACAGCATAGAGCTGGCTGCCCTGCAGTAGGGCACTGCGGGGCTCCGGTGGGGCAGAGGGCTCCTCCTCGTCGCTGGGCTGCTCACGCAGCAGAGCCTGGTGCTTGGGGCTCTGCCTCACTGTGACAGTGGCACGATCTGTCCCCTGTGGGGAGCACGGCTGGGTCCAGCACAGGCTGTCCCACCTCGGGACACTGAACTGGCACCATGGTGTGGCCACAGCCCCAGCCATGGAGGTGCCTGCCTGTGCTGTGGGCAGGGGACCAGGTGCCAGGGCATCGTGCCGGAGCCTCTTCCTCTTGTGGTAGATGGCAAGGGCACCCAGGAAGAGGGGCCCAGTGAGTCCCAGCAGGATGTACTCCAGACCTGAGTCTGCAAGGAGCAGCAGGAGTGTTCCCATCAACCATCCGGCACGATGATCCCACACCACTACCCCCAGCCCCATCACCCCCATACCTTGGCCACTGCTGCTGCCGCCACACATTTGCTGGCACTCTTTGCTGCATGTGTCCAGGGTGCTCCTGCAAGGAGAGGGGAGCCATGGGCACCATGCTGTGCCATGCCACAGGCCCCACACCTGTCCCCAGCTGGGACACAGTGAGGGTCAGTGCTTACATGTGGCACGGCCGGCACTCGTCACCCTCGGTGTAGAAGTCGGGCTTGCAGCTGCTCTCACAGAGTGTGTCCTGAGTCTCTGAGCCTGGAGAGAGGGTGGGCATGAGGGAGGGTGGCACAGCCAGAGGTGGCAGAGCCAGTGAGTCGTGCCGCGGGGCGACCGGCAGCACTCACAGGGCCGCTGGATGAGGCGCCCAGTGCAGGGCTGGCACTTCCGACATGAGAACTCGCTGCAGCTCTTGTCAAGGCAGACACGGAAGTATCCAGGCTCACAGCCACAGGCAACATTGCTGGTGGCCGAGCAGTTGCTCAGAACACTCTGGAAAGCTGCAGAAAGCAGGCAGTGAGTGGCACAGCACTGCGCTGCATGGCACAGCACAGCATGGTGGGATCTCAGCTCACCTTGTCGGTCACACTCGTAGCAAGCCTGGCACTCTGTCAAGGTGTTGGGCTGGGAGCGGAAGGTGCCGATGGGACAGGGAGAGCAGACACGGTCGTCGTGGCTTGTGCAGGGCTTGTGCAGGTATGTCCCTGCAGGGACAGCAGAGTGACAGGAAGCATGGCCACACGGGGTAACACACCTTCTGTTGCCACAGTGTGCCATGCCAGGTCACACGGGCCAGGCAGCACTCACCTGCAGGACACTGGTGACAGCACTGGTGAGTACGCTCGATCCAGTTCATGCCAGCGGGGCAGGGGTGTCTGGTGGCATGTCTGCGCAGGCGGGTGAGTGGCTGCACCAGGACCCGCTGTCCTCGCAGCACTGCGTGGTTCTGCCACCCCGGGGGCTGTGATTCGCTGGCTGCCAGCCCCAGCACTGCCAGGATCACCTGTGGGCAAAGAGAGAGCAGGGCTGCGGGCAGCCAGGGTGCCCCAGGAGCCGTGGACCCATGGGGGATGGCCCTCACACCATGCTCCACTCCCAGCCACGTATGATGGGCTACTGGAGCCAGAGCCAGGTCCAGTATCATGTGGACACCAGTGCCTGTGCAGGGCAGAATGGATGGATTGGTGGCCCTGTGCCCTTGAGCTGTGCGGGTGCGCTGCCCTAGGGCAGGGAATGCCCCGTGGCAGCCCCTGTGCACTGCCTTTCCTGCCCTACAAGAGCAAACCACTTCCTGCTGGCCCGGTGGGGGCCACTGTGCCACAACCTGTGCCCAGATGGCTGCTGTCATGTGCCCCTGTGCACTCTGCAAAGGGTGCTTCCAGGCTGGCTGGGGAGTGGTGCCGGGAAGCTCGACCACCTGTGACGACAGGAGCCCTGCCGTGTCCCCAGGGATGGGGACGAGTGAGTCGGGCGCGCTGCTGGTGGTGCCATGGATTGCAGGTCCAGGGAGTTGTCGGCAGCTAGGCGCGGGGGGGGTTAACTCTGCCAGCTTTAACTTTCCTGGGGTTTATCTCCCTCGCAGAGGAGGTGATTTCCGCCCCGAGAGGAAGCCGTGCCTGGCTCACGCTCTCCCCGATGCTATCACGCCTTGTGTGCGCGTCCCAAAGTAGGTCACAGCTCCCCCGCGGGGTGCCAGGTGCTACACGCAGGGCAGCCCCTCTGCCCAGACAGCTCCGGGGGGCGGCGAGGAGGTGCCCACGTTGACACCCCTTCCACGGGCAGGGCAGGGACCCGGGAGGGCCGTGGCGCTGGCAGTGTGGGCAGGGAAACAGGGGATTCCTCGCTGGGGGCCGGATTTCCCAGCCGTGATGGCCCCGATTACGGCAGCTGAATCATTTTCTGCTAAACCCGCCGCCACCGGCAGACTGGAAACCGCGCGGGGCCGCCCGCACGCAGAGCGCTGGCGGCAGAGCAGGGCGGCTCTCGCAGCCCCGGCTGCCAGCGGCACGTCTGAGTCAGCGCCGAGGCACGGCCCCGTCAGCACACCGCCCTGCCGGCACACCCTGCCCGCAGCCCCCCTGCAGCCCCCCTGCAGCCCCCCTGCAGCCCCCCGGCCGGCGCGGGGAGCAGGTGTCCGGCGGGCAGGGGAGCGGCGGGCGCGGAGCAGCGGCGGGCACGCCCGTGTCCGGCTGCGGGGTGGGCACAGACACCGCTTCCCACCGCCAGCGCTGCTCCCGCCCACGGCGCGGCCTCTGCTCCCCGCACCCGAGTGCCGGGACAGCCACTCCCCAGCCCCGAGGGCAGCCCCACCGCCGGCAGCGTGACCTGCACCCGCGGGCTGTCGGTACAGCCAGTCCTCGTGGCACTGCCCTACCTGCAGCCCTGTGACTGAGCTCACACTCTCCACGACCACATTGTGTCCGTGCCTGCGATCTTCGTGGCTGTGCCATGCCTGTGGCCCCTGTAGCCACGCCACACCATGGGTGCTTCAGTGCAGCAGAGACCAGTCCCAGGTGTTAGCCAGAGGGGCAAGCGTGTTTGGTACGTTTTGCACTGGAGTTACTCCACCTTCCTCCCTCCCTCCTCCAGACCCATTTCAGCCACGGCCCTGGGGCACCCCACAGCCGGGGCTCCATGGGACCCGCATGCCAGCACACTCACCCAAGCCACCCCAGGGCAGCAACACTTCATCCTTGTGGCCGATGTGGTTGGTTCATGCCAGGGCAGTGAGGGGACCAGGGCGGCGGGCACGGTTGGGCGTCAGGGCAGCTCAGTGCCCAGGCAGGGTGCCCCGGCAACCCATGGCCACCGCCAGCAGCACACGACGCGTGGTGAGTGAGCGCCAGCCCTCCCCACACAGGCTTTTACACCCGACCGCAGCAGGAGGAAATGCTTTTTTGGAAATGAGTCCAGGGGATATGAAACCACATGACAGGAGCGCCGCCGCCCTCCCTCACCCGCTGGCACAAACCCAGGGTAGTGGGGGTTGGTGGGGTACAGTGTGCAGGGAGCAGCGCTGACCCCCACCCCAGGGCTCCATCCCCATCCTGAGCCCTGGAACACCAGGCTGAAACTGGCCCCAGTCCCCTCTTCACCTGCCCCCGTGGGGCTCCCTCAGCTGTGCCTCACCCACCCCAGTGCTGCCCAGCCCTGGGTGCTGCCATGGCTGAAGGAGAGGCGAGGCGGGCGCGAGCGTGCACCAGCTGGGTTTATTGCTCAGCTGGGACGTGGAGTGCAGCCTGGCACGGGGGGGGGCTCCCACCACAACTCTCATACTCTGGCCTTGGGCACTGCCACCTACTGCCACCACACAGGGCAAACCCACCCCAGCCCCGCACTGTCCCCTTCTGCCACAGCCCCAGCCTCCTCCCTGCACCGCCTGCAGCACCATGCCACTGGCACTGCATCCCTCTCAGCATCTTCCCCACTCACCATTGCCGACATTGTCATCCCTTCGTCGCCCACAGGAGCTGCCCCACAGCCCCCCGCAGCCCCCCATGGCCCCAGGGCCCCCTGCCCAACAACTCTCGTCTCTGTGGACAAGGGTCCAGCACAAGCCATGTGCCATGTCCAGCCCCGCACTACTGTGCCCAGGGCACGTCCTTGCCAAGGGGACTGGTCTGCATCCCCATCCATGTCCCCACCAGCGTGGCATCCCAGTGCTCGCTCTGCCCAGCCCTGGCATTACGCTATGGTTAGAAGCAGGAGCAGCTCCTTGGTGCATCTGCGCGTCTGTGCTTTCCATGCCGGCGGCTCTCAGACCTCCCTGCAAGACACAGAGTGGGGGGAGATGCCCTCAGTGCTGAGACCTGGCCCCTGGGGAGCCCCCAGGAGGGCCAGGGCACCCCTTGGGAACAGGCAGCATGTGCTTACGAGGCCGTCAGCGTGGAGTTGAGCATCAGCGTGGCGTGGATCCGGTACAGCTGCGCCAGCGTCAGCTTGCGGTGCCGTGCCGACTGCGGGTCTGAGAGGGTCCGGTGGGCAGGAGGTGGGGGGTCACGCCTGAGCTCCCCTGGGAGGGAGGCTGGGCTCTTCACTGGCTCCTCAGGCTCCGAGAGCTCGGACGTGGAGCTGCCACTGCTGCCAGAGGCAGCTGGGGGCACAGGGGCTTGGTTATTCTGGGGGGAGCCAGCAGAGAGGTCAGAGAGGCTGCGGCTCTGGCTCAAGGGGCCTGGGGAAGTGGGGGACAGGAGCTGTGGCAGGCTGGCCTCTGACTTGGACTTAAGCACCCTGGCTGGGCAGAGCAGGAGCTGCACTGGGGTGCGGCGGCGCAGCCGGGGTGAGGGGGGCCGTGGAGCTGGGGGGGCCAGGGAGGGCTCCCGCCCCTCCTCAGCCACCCCATCTGGCTGCTGGCTGAAGTCCCGCAGTGAGGCAGGTGAGAGCGTGCCGTAGGCACTGTCGATGGAAGACGAGCGGCAGCCGCCAGTCGGGGAGGCCATGCCATGGGGCAGGGGCACAGGCAGGGCGCCTGCAGGCAGCTCCTGGGTGGGGGTCTCGGTGGAGGTGTCCACAGAGGTGCCAGTGCTGATGGAGGTGCTGGTGCCAACGGAGGAGCTGTCTGAGGTCGATCTGAAGGGTCCTGTGTCCCAGTCTGGGGAGGAGAGCTCATCACCGCCGTCTGCTGCCACCATGGCGAGTGTCTCAGTGGAACCGTCAGAGGGGCTGCAGGAGCAGGAGGGTGAGGAGGGGGCTGTGCCAGGCCAGGGGTGTGCAGGGCCCCCCTCCCGTTCCCTACCACTGCTGTGAGTCTGGGCTGGCACTGCTGCGGCGCAGGATGGTAGGTGAACTGGCAGCTGAGGTGCCGCTCCCGCCGTCCTCCTCCTCCTCCTCCTCCTCCTCTTCCATGCACCGGCGCTGCCGCAGCTGCTGCAGCAGGTTCTGGGAAAGGGAAGGCATCAGCGAGGACCAGGTTGTGCACAGGGCACCTGCAGGTCCCCTGCGCAGCCCCGTGCCCCCTCACCTGGGCATTGCGCACCGCCTCGACCCAGCTGCGGCACAAAGACTGCCCGCTGGCCTGGAAGGTGTAGGCAGCCACAGCACTCCCCAGCTCGTTCAGGTAGATGAGGAGGAAGGAGCCTGTGGGCAGAGGCTGTCAGCCACGTCAGGGACCCCCTCTGCAGACTCCCTTGCCCCTAGTGCTGCTCACCTGGGTCCCTGAGCTCTCGGCAGACAACCTTGTCCACCAGCAAGGGCTGCCGGACCACCTTGGTGCGCTCAGCCTTCTTTAGGGGCTTGGTGATGAGGAAGAGGTCAGTGAAGAGGAAACAGTAGACGTCCATCTGGGAGTGAGAGTGGGGCCGTGGTTGCTGGTTGGCACAGTGAGTGAGGGCAGGTGGGCAGGGGCCGCAGCCGAGGCCCCCTCGTCCCCTGCAGTCCTCACCTTGCTGTCTTTACCTTCCCGCATGCGCAGGCTGCCCTCAAGGAGGAGCTGCCGGGTGTCCTCTGGGGAGGTGCCGGGGATGGGGGCTGTCAGGTCCAGCCGCAGGAATTCCTTCAATAGCTGCCGGGAGCCACCAGCATCAGCATGGGGTGCATGGGATAACATGGCATAGGGTGGCATGGCATGAAGTGACATAGGGTTGGTAGTGCAGTGTGGCAGAGTGGCATTGAGTGGCATAGCGTGGCATGGCATGACATGGCAGAGGACAGCAGCTCCACCATGCCCAGCCTACCTTGTCCACCTCATCTGTGCTGCCCTCCACCACCTCGTAGGTGTCGATGCGGCTCAGGATGGTGGCCAGGCGCTGCCGCTCTTGCCGCTGGCGCATCCGCGAGTTGATGTCATTGATGAAACGCTCCACAGAGCCAATCTGTGGAGGGGTTGGCAGTGGGTTTGAGGGGCTGGGGGGACCAACCCTGTTGTCTCCCACCCCCATACCCTTACCATGGTGGTAATGGCGTCACGGGCACGTGGGTCATCTGTCTTCTTCAGTACGGACTTGAGGAGCAGTGGGTACTTGGTGAGGCGTTGGTGGGGCTTCACCAGCATGTCACTCAGCTTCAGACGGCTGCACTGCTCGTGCTTTTCGGCCCACTGTGGCATGCAGATGTCAGTGCCAGCACTGCCCCGGTCCCAGCCCCAGTACCCACTCTCCCCTTACCGTCACATAGGTGCGGAAGAGCTCGCTGTCCCGCAGCAGTGCCCGCATGTACTCCATGCATCCCTCCTCCTCCATGCAGTACCGCATGTAGGGCTTGAAGAGGGACCCGAACTGGGAGGCACAGAGGGGTCACCGTGGGGCACAGCATGGCATTGCCCTCCACAATGGCATGGGGTCCCCACTCACCATCTTGAAGCCATTGAGGAAGTCAATGGGGTCAAGCATTGCCCCAGTCCGTCGTGCCTTGGCCAGAACCGGGGCCATGACGCTGCGCCACAGCTCGCAGTGCAGCCGGATGATCTCCCCAATGTTGCTGAAGAGCCGCTCGACATCCACCTGTGGGGGTGAGGTGGGCAGTACTGGGGGACAGCACCCGCATCTTGCAGCATTGCCAGGCTGAGGAGCCATCCCTGACACCCCTGGTCCCCACAAGCCTCTCTGCTCACCTCACAGAGCAGCCCTGATTCCTGCAGGTTCAGCAGGCAGCAGAGGAAGAGCTGTGGGGAGAGAGCAGGGAGCTGGTGGGCTGCAGCCGTGGCCCCCGGCCCCAGCACAGCACAGTGTCCACCAGCACTCACATCGGTAATGACTTTGAGCTTGCGGATGTAGGTGGCCTCGGTGTGCAGCAGCTCCCAGATGGCTTCCTGCTGGTGGCACTGCCGGCGTGACAGGGCCTGCCAGGCTGAGCGTCAGCACCGTGCCAGGGCTGAGCAGAGCCCCCACGGCCTCCCAGCCCCTAGCCCTACCTCTGCTCCCTGGATGATCTGCTGCCAGCTGTCCTCCAGTGCCAGCCCAGCCTCATCCCCATCCTCCTCCCAGGAGTCGCGGTCAAAGCGGAGCTGGGGCGGCAGCTTGGGCAGCCCGAAGGTGCCGTAGGCGTGCAGCCTGTTTGCCAGCTGCTCCAGCTTCTCAGTCTCCTGAAGCAGGGGGCAGAGCAGCTGGGCAGAGGCCAGTAGGCATGTGCCACAGACCCCTTTGCCCCGCCTGTGGAACTAGGGGGCTCGAGCCCCAGGGGACCCATCCCAGCTCCCCAGCACAGCTGCAGGCAGCTCCCGTGCCCCCTCGCCATGCCTGCGTCCGACCTACCCGCCCGAAGGAGCCCACGCTGGTGCCAGAGCCGAAGAAGCCGCTGAAGCGGCTGGCAGCGCGGTTCTTCCAGGTGTCGGTGCCATTGGTGGGCAGGGAGCTGCCGATGTGCAGGGCCAGCTCAGGGCTGGGAATGCTGGTGTCCCCCAGGAATTCCGTCATGTTCTTCCTCCGCCGGCTAAGAGCCTGCAGCAGGGACAGTCAGTGCCCCCGGGGTCAGCGCTCGGCAGTCTGGCCATGGCACTGGGATGGGGACAGTGGCGTGGCACAGTGTGATGCTCCAGCAGGGCTGACCTCGAGCACCGTGGGACAGACACCCAGACGGCAGCCCTGGGCAGTGCGTCCTCCAGCCACGCTCCCCTGCCTGCACTGACCTGCCTACCTGCGTCCCGGGGGTGCAGGGACCCGGGGGTGCAGGACCCCGGGTGCTGCCTGGCCGAGCCCAGCCGGCCATGGGCAAGTGGCCCCAGCAGCACGGGGGCTCACGACATCCCGAGGGGCACAGACCCAGCCAAGCCGCCTGTCCAGCCGTGCTCTCGGCTCGGACGGCAGAGCCGGGGCCGGGCAGGCTGTGGCCGGGCTCCTCCGAAACAAAAGGAGGTGGGGCCAGAGCCGAAAACCTAATTTCCCTCCTCGCAGATAAGCTACCAGAGCTGAACAATTCATCGGCGGAGATCAAAGCCCCCCAGCCGGTCGCAAGAGCTGGGTCACAGCCAAGTGGCTCCCTCCACCCCGGGCACCGCTGCACCGGCTGCTCCCCGCGTGTCTCTGGGCTGTGCCGGAACGTGGCCGCTGCCATCTCCTTACCGTGGCACAAAGGGCAGCAGGGCCGGGGCTCCCTGCCTGCCACCGAGCCCTGGGAAGTGGCACGGTGCTGCCACCACCGCCAGCACAGCCCCACACCCTGCCACGTCCCCGGACCCAGGCAGGAAGAGCCACCACAGGCACTGTCCCCCTTACTCACTGCGCTGCCACGTCCCCAGGTGCCCCGGCCGCCGCCAGCCCTATCGCCCTGGTGCAGCTCAGCACCCGCCTGTCCCCAGGAAGGCGGTCGGGACTGAGACCCCTGCAGGGGTGGCTGGTTGCCCACTGGCCCCCCTGCGCTGCCAGGGCTGTGCCGGTCCCGCAGCCAGGCATCATAGTGCTGGACACGGGTGGCCACCAGCCCCGGCCACACAGCCAGCTTGCCACCCTCAGGGCCTGCTGGCACAAAAGTGAGCACTGTGTCTCCCTGACCAGCCCCTGCAGAGCTGCTCCCCACGGGCCCAACACTCTCCTCCCACAGGAGTTGTGCCCAGCCCAGCCCCACGCCTTATCTGGGGACAGGGTCCACGGGGCAGGACTGAGCTGAGCTCAGCAGCTGCCAGGTACCGTGGACAGGAGGGCCAGCGGCCAAGGGCGAGTCCTGGGGCCAGGGTGAGTCCCAGGGCTGGGGTGGCACCAAGTGGCAGCCACTGCTGGGGCCCCCAGGGCTCCTATTTGCCTTAGCTTTGGTGGCATCCTGTACCTGGCACAGCCACGGGGCTGGTGCCACTGCTTGAGCTGCTACGCTACTGTGGCACAGCCAGCACAGCATAGCCAGCACAGCACAGTCAGGAGGCAAAGTGGCTCTTGGGGACTCCAGCAGGATCTTCAGCCACACCCCATGAGGCCATCAAGAAGACACCATGTTGCTGTCTCATGACCCATCTTCCCAAAAAGAACGGCTACAGGGTGATCACACCCCCTACCATCCCCTCCCCAGCTCCTCCTTCCCAGAGCTGGCACTGGCACTCACCAGGCTGTCGGTGCCCTCTCGGCATCCTGGCAGTGGCTCCAGGACTGGCCCGAGGACTGCAGCGGTGCTGGCAGGGTGCAGGATGGGCAGGCTGGCTGACCTGGTGTCCCGCACTGCCTGCTCCACCTTCAACTCATCACCAGGCTTGGCTGTGGGAGCATCAGGTTGTCAGTGTCCCCTGGGAGCCCTGAGGCAGCTGAGCCTTCTGCCGGGCCCCCACCGCACCTTTCACCCTCAGGTAGTGCCCCCCGAAGCGGAACGCCTCGAACTGCAGGGACAGTGGTGTGTGGGACTGGTCCAGGTAGATGTCCACCTTGCCCAGCTCGATTGCCTTCCTCTCGAACACCGGCAGCAGCACCTCCCTGCAGGACACGAGCCCCATGTCCATCTCTGCATCAGTCCCCACATTGTCCTCGTACCTGTCCCCAGCAAACTCACCCCAGTGACTTCTTCTTCACAGCCGGCACAATCTCTGCCTCGATGTCGACGCTAAGGTCGAACTTCAGGGTGAAGCACTCCTTGCTGGGGTCCTGGGGGGAGGCAGCAGCCGCTCACCCAGGGGTCTCTCCCTCCCACCCACCAGGGCCATGCTGCTGCCCTGCCAAGTGCCCCGGGGAGAGGGGCTGGTGCCTTACATCCGTGTGCCTGCGCCAAGCCTTCTTTTTGGGCAGCTTCAGTGCCGAGCTCCTGCGTTCCCTGTGGGCACAGGAAGGGCAGAGTTACGGGGATGCTGTGGGCTGGGGCCACACAGGGGACATACAAGGCCGGGGGCTCACCCTCTGCTCTCTGCTGGACCTTCCTCTTCCTCCTCCACATCAGAGGCAGGGCTGGTGCGTGGGGGGCACGAGCGTGTTGACATGTTGCGGGCCAGGATGGAGCCTGCAAACGGACATCGAGCTGGGCTGTGACACCTCCCCAACCCCGTGCTGGCTCCCACTGCATCCCACTCCCACCTGTGTATTGTACCAACCCCAAGTGCATTCCATCACTCCCACCCCTGCGCTGCACCCCTGCCGTGGAGCTGTGGGAGCAGTGGTGCCGCTGCTGGGCCCGGCTCACCTTGAGGGGGCAGGTCGAAGCGGATGTGGCCATCAAAGTGCATGGCGCCATGGAGGCGGCCGTCGCAGACTTCACACAGGCTGAGGGGGCCGCTGCGGCTCAGCTGCCGGCACTCCACGTGGTGGCATTCCTGCAAGGACATGCCTTTGTCAGGCAGCACCTGCCTGGGGCCACCAGCTATGGCATGCTGGCAGGAGGGATGGGCAGCACCATGAGCAGCTGAGTCCCCTCTCCCATCCCCAACTGCTGCTGGCACACTGCTCACGGGGAATGCTGAGGCCAGAGCGGGCACGAGGAAAGCAGCATGAGCGGGACACAGGCACAAGACAGTGGGTTCTGCAGGACATGGTGATGACACAGGGCCTTCTGCACCACGGATTCCCCTCCTTGCTCCACTGCCATGAGCAGAGACCTTGAGACAGTTGCACATGCTGAGGCTTGGACAGGGAGCTGGGGGACAGCCACCTGTGCCCATGGCACTCACACCTCACCAGTGGCTTGGGAGACCACCCTGGCACCCCACAGCCCCTTTGTGCTGATGAGAGCCGTGTCCCCACGGCAGGACGGAGGAAGCGAGCGTCTGCGGCCAAACAATGCTCGAAGCCGGCGCGTTTCCTCCGATTGTGTGCGGCCACGACCGTGGCCCCAGCCCCACCGGGCATTCACAGCGGGTTATTTTTAAACCCCCGGCTGGGCCCCCAGCACAGTGCATGGCCTGTGACCTCCGGCCAGCGCCCATCTCACTGGGGGCTCCAGCTGGCCCCGCTCCAGGGGATTGTGGTGCCACCAGCCACTGCCAGCGAGCCCTGCTGCACCACTGACACACCCCCATCCCCGTGTGGGACCCCCATCGCCACTCTGCACGCAGAGGGTTGCAAGGGGCTGCTGGGAGGAGCCAGCCCTGCCCGGGCTTGCCTGTAGTGCACTGTGCTGCTGCGGGGAGGAAGCACCCGTGCAGCTCCAGCCGCCCCCACTTCCTGCCCTCCTTCCTCCCAGTGCCGCTGAGGTCAGAGCTGACGTGCTCCCACCACCCGCGTGCTCTCCAAGGGGCCGTCGGCCCCTCTGCAGCAGCCACTGCCACGGCACCCACAAGTGCCCTATCCCAAGACAGCCCCAGGACACCGCGTGTCCCCAACCCTCCTCCTCTGCCACCGTGTGCCTCACACCACTGTGGCCATCATGACACCTGCATGCGAGAGCACAGTCACAGCTGGAGCTCACTCAGTGGCTCCCCTGGGACCCTTGGCAGCCGCTCCACAGGTACTCATGCTCCTCATCCACTCTGTGCCAGCAGCTCATCCCTGGGCTCAACCCCCCAGGAGGGGCCAGGCAGGATGGCCAAGCCTCTCTGCCCACCCCAGGGATCAGCTCCTGGTCCAAGCCCTGCCACGGTCCCAGCACACAACAGCTTCGCCGCCCCTCAGCAAGCACCTCACAAAGAGAGGGGGATCAAGATCCACCACCCTGCCACAGCAGAACAAGCCCCCAGACTGACCAGCCCACCCACCAAACCCCCACTACCTGCCAGGCGCCGTCAGGGGTCTCTGGTGACAGTGGCAGGGTGGTCTCAGTGGGTTGATCCCAGCAGTCCCAGCTGCACCACTGGGCAACCACAGCTCAGTGCCACGTGTGCCCCAGCAGCACTGGCCCTGCCACCCCAGCATGCAAATAGAGCACTGTGGCACTGGCCCTGCCACCCCAGCATGCAAACAGAGCACTGTGGCACACCCTTGGCGTGCCTGGGCCGTCCTGCCTGCTACACCAGAGACACTGCCTGCAGCCCCACACAGAAACCCTTGAGACTCACTTGGGAGCCAGGCTGTGGGTCCGGCCCAGCCCTGCACAGCCAGTGGGAGAGAACAGACACTAAATCCACCCTGGACTCACATTAGTGAGCAGGGGAGCAGATGGGCTGGGGTGTATTAGCTCCAATCACACCAGCTTGGGGAAATGGGAAATCGCCGTTAAATGCCAGCCAGACCGTGACAGCAGCAAGGAATGCACACCCAGCACGGGCTGGGGCACACGGCACGCCAGGGGCTGCCAACCAGGGCAGGGGCCCTTCAGGGACCGGCAGGTTGGGCAGAGCCATCCACTGCCCCTTCTCACCCATGAGACCGACGCCAGGAGGCAGCTGCCGGCGCTGCCCCCACCCTGCAGGACCCACCTTGGCTGCCCTCCTCTCACCGGCGCAGTTGGGATTCTGGCAGCGCAGCACTGTCTCCTCTGCTGGGCACGGCTCGTCTGTGGAAAGAGAGGATCAGTGCCTGGGTGCCATGAGAGCCACCCGCTGGGGCCATGCTGAGACCCCCACAAACACAAACCCTGGGTTTAAGAGCTTGGCAAAGCACACAGGCTCAGCTGAAGCTGGTCTTGCCCACTCCTGCCCACCCCTGCCTGTCCCACAGCCCATCCAGAAGGATGAAGCCCTATGCCCAAGAGCCAGCGCTGCATCCCTGCCGAGGGAAGGCACTGTGTGCTCCACAGAGACAGAATCCAGCACCTCTTGCCCGGCACCCCAAGGCACAGGATGAGGACACAGATCTGCCCCAGCTCCCCCGGGGGCTGGCACGGCCTGGGGCTGCAGCAGGAACACTAAATCTGCTGCTGTCAGTCCCCAACGGGGCTTAGTAGCCACTTTAAGCTTTGACAGTTAAATCGGCCTTAGGGACAAATCCTATTTTGAAGGCTTTTGTTATGTGTCGCATCTAATCGTTTAAAAATAACGGACTGCTTGCGGCAGACGAGCAGTACGGACACCCTCTGGCAGGGCAGCCCCACTGCGGGCAGGGATGCACGGCTGGGACGCTGCCTGCTGGGGAGGGAGCCCATGCCGGGGATGTGGAGAGGCCAGGTGGCACGGCTGTACCAGCCCAGCAGCACAGGGGCTTCCCTGCCATGCCATTCCCCTCTCCTGCATCCTTCCTGCCAACAAAACCAGCATCCATGCCAGCCCGAGAGGGCCATGGCCAAGGCCAGGGTTAGGCTCAGTCTGCAGGTTAAAATGCCTTTCGAGGCAGCACTGAAAAAGCTGCTACTTCTGTCTGGAGAGAGGGAAGCAACTGGTTGCTTTAGCTCCCATCTGGGAGTGATCCCGGGGCTGCCGTGGCACCACGGGCGCTGCTGGATGACGGCGCGGAAGCAGCCGGGCAGGGCTGGGTCCGTCGCCGCCCGGGAGCCGGGCCGGGAGCAGGGACCGGGAGCAGGGACCGGGAGCCGGGGCCGGGAGCCGGAGCCGGGCGCTGCCCCCGCGGCAGGAGCACAATGACGGCTCTGTTTCCGCGGCCGCCCCGCAGCGCTCCGGTCTGGGCCGGCCCCCGCCCCCCGCTGCTGCCGTTTCACTTGACCTATCGGGAATAATAACGGAAGCAAATAAGAAATTCTTTCATGCACCCGAGGGAAAGTTTTCCAAACTCACCAAAAACCTAGAGGCCGCCCGCAGGGGCCGGCGGTGCCCGGGACCAGCCCCGCGCCGGAGCCGCCGGCGCGGCCGAAGCCGCGTGGCCGTTCCCGGGCGCTGACCCTGCCCGCGGGTCACACACGCACCGGGGCCTCGGGCACGCGGGCTGGGAGCTCTTCGCAGGGCCCCCCGGGTTCTGGCAGAGGCAGGAGGGTGTCCGGGTCCCCACCAGCCACCTCGGGGGCCAGAGGAGGGATCCTGTCCCCATCAGCTCCTGTCCCCCCTCCCCCCGGTCACCTCCTCCGCTGCTGCCGGCTGTGCTATCGCTCCCGGCGCTCCCGGCGACGGAAAACAAGTCTGAAACCGGATCATCCTCGCAGCCGAGCGCACGGCGGCAGCCGGCTGCTTCAAACCCTGCCTGGGCCGGGGGGAGCGCTGCCGGTGGCACGGGGCAGTTTGCTGAGTGCTCCCCAGCTGCACCTGCAGCATTCCCACGGCCTCCCTGTGGCACCCCTGCTCCAGCGAGAGCTTCTCCCAGCCCCTCACCCTCTTTGCCACAGCTGGAGACTTTGGCCAACCCCAGCAGCCCACAGCCCTGGCTGCTCGAAGCCCCCCCAGCCACCTACCCCCGAGCTCCTCGCTGATGTCCAGGCCAGAGCTCCAGGAAAACCGCTCCACTGCCTCGTACTCCAGCCCCGCCAGCCCGGCCGGCAAAGCCTCCAGCTCATAGGCACCCCTCTTCTTCCAGTACAGAAACATCCTGGGGTCACGGCCGGAGGGCCCCCCAGAGCCGTGCCCGCCCCAATGGGGCCGCCAGTGGGACTAACCGGGGAAGACTGGCTCTGGCTTTAAGAGTGGGTCCCGGTCTCCGGACAAGCGGTGCATTGATGCCAGCGGCGGGAGCCGCAGGGCGGCCGAGGGTGCTGCTGGAGGCTGCCCAGCGCCCGCGCGGGGGGCGCACAAAGGGCCTTTCTTCAGCCTCCTACAGACATTGCACAAATTTCACTTTCCGCCGTCTATGGAAGACATTCGGCCACGGAGACAAGACGTGCTTGTGATGGAAAGAATCAGCATGAAGAGGGGGGCTATTCGGCGGCTCTGCCATCCAGACGGCTTTTGAGGGGGCAGGAATGTGCTGCCCTGAGCCCCGGTTGCATCCCTGTACCCATGGGCTCGCAGGGGCCCCCAGCCTGTCCAGGGAAAGCCAGGGGTCTTCAGGGGGATTTTCCTCCTGCTAAATCAAACAAGAAAGCACCAGCTAGGGCTTAAAACCCACAAAGGCAGCAAAGTTTGGCACCTTTGTCCTACCCCATGTAAAACTTCCTAAAACAGGGAAAAACCACAGCACTATGCAAGATGATCAAATCCCAGTCCCCCAGCTCATCACAGGAACTCCTCCTGGAGGCACCATGTGCTCCCCGGAGTTCTGCTGCTTCTGGTCACCCCTTGCCAGAAATTTCAACAGAAATTGCTGCTGCAAATATAACAAATGTCAACTCATTGCAAAATTAACCCTACTTTATTTGGTGTATCCTTGATATTTGAAGTGCTGTCACCAATTTCCCACTGATCACAGAACCGAGTGTGCCCAACTCACTGGTGGGATGCTTCGCTGAGGATTATGCTGACCTGTCCATTGTCCCTGACCAGCATTGTCCCTCTCCCTCTTAGGGAGCACCAGAAGACGGTGAGGTTCCCCTTTCCCAAAGCTGCAGCATCCACCTCTGGGCCCTGGCAGGCATAGGCAACCTGAACACCCTGGAAATGCCCCAAAACAGACACTTGCAGCTTGGGACTTATCCCCCAGCTCCAGGGAACGTAGTCAGCGTGGGGTCCATCGCCCGCAGCCGGGTGAGGTGGATGCTGGAGGCTGGTGACAGCAATAAGGGTTATGCTCAGCTATGGGGGGTTTCAGCACTGGGCATTTCTCACATGCCCTTTGCCTATCTCACCTTTCCTGAAGCTTTTTCCACCCACTTCCCTGTGACTTGAACTCCCTTCTCACCCCGCCTGGGATGTTCTCCCTGGCTGCACCACAGCCCCCTTTATTTATTTTAGCCACTGTTCAGGCCACAATGCCAGCCAAGTCCTTCCTTTGCTGCCAGATCCAACCAGATGGGGATAATTAGGCCTGGATTAAATTTAACTCTTTAAAGGCAGCAACACTGCACAGCCCCTCACAGCTCCTCTCCAGCTCAGTCCCCTCCCTGCCACTCATCCCAGTTTATTTGTTTACAGCTGTTTGTTCCTGGTGTTCTAGGAAATCTCTTCACAAACCAGATAAAAGCAATTTTGCAGATTACTCACATCCACAGCAGCCACCAGCCAAAAAGCTCCAGTCCCAAGTGACACACCACATCCCTCCTTCCTCTGCAGGAGACCTGGTCCGTGGGCTCTGAACAGGCACTGGGCTCGAGGGGCTGCACACACCAGGGCCAGATTGTTCCCTGGTCTAGGCTGGGGCAGAACCTCACCTCACTCGCAGGAGCCAGTTAGAAGCCAGGTTACTTTTGCAGACATGGATCCAATAAATGCAGAGTATGCTGGTATTACCCATTCAGAAGCTGTTTTCCCAAACATGTCTTCAACTTGACCAGAGATGCTTACCTCTTTGTGGCTCCTACCACTCTCCAGTTTCCCTCAGGAGCAAATTGCTGATTGACAAAGGGTTGGGAAGAAAAAATAAATAAAAGTTTCTCTTATGTCCCAGTGGGGTAGAGCAGGTGGGGTCAGGCAAGGCCACATGCCCTGGTGCTCCATGTGATACTCCCCACTCCCATCCTGTTTCAACCTTGATCTGGAGAACAGCCTGTTAGAGTTGGGGACACATTGGAGTCAGCCCGAGCTGTTCCCAGACCACACTCAGGGCACTGAGCTCACACTGCAGCACTGGGATATGGGGCCAGGCCAATGCAGGGTGGGAGGAAGCAGCCCCCCAGCACAGAGCCAGGCTGGGCTGTGACGGTGCAGAGCTGAACGGCTTCATCTTCACCACCCCGGGAGACAGAGATTCCACAATGTGCTCCTTCCTTCGTCCCTCCTTGACCAGCAGGACAACAAGAGTTGCGGGCCAGGCACGGGGCCAGGACCCCAGGGTGAGCCCTTCCCCAAACCACAGGACCGGGAAGATCTGCTCAGGCCCCTGGGGATCACTGACACCCAGAGTTCCCTGAGAGCTGGACAGGCAACAAGAACAACTTCTGACCCAAGGCAGAGTTGGGTGTGACCAGCAGCTGCCTCCACCTGAGTCAGCCACGGCCAGGGACAAAATCCAAACCAACTTTCCGTAGATATTTATTACAAAACGCTGAAATACAAACTGAACATACAAAACATTATTAAAGCCAGACTTGCTGTGGCATCTACCCGGCCACCTGCCCAGGGCCTCTGCAGCACCCAGGGCTCCTGTGACCACACTGGGCTCTCTACCCAGTCCACACGAACAACACTTGTGTCAAGTGCCCCAAGGATTCAGGTGTAATCACACTCAAAGGTGAATTCCTTCCTCTTAAAATGCTTCTTTTTCCTCAGCTTCCCAGCACCCAGGATGCTGTAGTTGTAATCGGACGTGACGTACGGGATCTCTCCCTCAATTCCTTGCTGAAAAACAGAAAAATAAAACCAGAAACAACTTTAGGAGCCTGTAGCTTCAGCACAGGGGGAAGCACTTCCCTCCCCCAGGCTGACAGAGTTGATGGTGTTAAAGACTCAGTGATCACCAAACCCCGCTCTGGCATCTAAAACACGAGTGGAACGTTCTGTTCTCTTGAGGTTTCTGTGCTTAAGGACAATCTCCTAAAGTGATAACCATCTGCTGATGCCCAGGCATCTCCCAGCATGCATCCGCCTCAGGAATAAGAAACTGGAAAACTTGCCAGCCAGCCAAAGCTCAGCCAGCTCCCACCCCTCCCACGGGCTCCTACCTGGCCCACAAGCACGCAGTTAGGGATAGCAATGTTCCCAAGGAGGAGACAATTCACTAGTCTCAGGTTCTCTGGAGGCACTGGTGTCAGGATATGGTAAAGTTTCTTCTCCATATCAACTCCTCGAACAATTCCTGAACAAAAGAACATATGCAAAGCTTGGTCATCAAGTATCCCTGCTCATCAGCACATCCCCACAGACACTGGGGAACCAAACTCCAAATCCGAACTGGAACATTAAATCAAGTCATAGAAGGAAACTTAGGCAACTACAGGAATTTTACATAAGCCACACAGAATCTGCTTCTGCAAACGTGAACCCAGAGAGTAGCTGGAGAGTTCTGAGAAGCTCTGAGCGGCGCCGTGCAGTGACATTCCTCACAGTTGTTACCACACATTAACCAAAGCCAAAAGACTTACAGCACAGCTTCCAACAGCAGACAACACACCACTACTCCTGTATCTCATCCCACTTCTGCAGCTGTTTTGGGGAGAGTAGGCAATTCTGCCACTCTGCAACCCATCTGCCTAAATACAGCAGGTGAGAGCACAGCTCCAGTGTGCTCACCGAAGCCCAGGCAGTCGCAGACTGGTGTCTGTGTCAGCAGGACCGGCCCGTCGGTCTGGCACCTGACTTCATCCGGAATGCAGCAGAGCCCAACCCAGCTGGCATTCACTGCATACATGATGTTGGTGGGAGCAACATCTGTGTGAATAACCCTGAGCGCGACAGCACTGAAAGGTACCTGGGGGGTGAAAAGAGGAAGAAAACTGCCATCGGTTCCACATCAGCTGAGTTTGAATTCAGAGGTAAGACCCTGAGTACACAGACCCTGCATGCTCCCATCCCACACCTACAGGCAGGGCACACACAGCAGCTTCTGCACAGACAGAACACACATAACACATGTGCCATCCGCACACACAGGACATACAGAACACATGTGCCACCTGCACACATGGGCCACACCAGCACCTCAACAGAAGCTTCACTTCTAGACCCCCTGAATACAGTTGTTATCTGTTTGCAGATTACAGAGTGTTTATTCCTCTTCTGAGAAACATTTGCAGTAGGAGCAGAACTGCTCCCCGCTGCGAACCAGGCTTTCTGCACCATACCCAAGCCTTCCCACAAGGCTCCTTTACCTGATACGGCACCAGGCTGTGCAGCGGGAGCACTGCCCCGATGTCTGGGTACTGCAGGTGCCCCAGGTACCCCAGGATGGACATGTCACGCAGGATGCCGCTGTGCACTCGCCTGTAAGAACAGTTCTAAGTCAAAGGCAACGTGTGGTTTTGTTCAGCCCACAAACTCCACATAGCACTCAATATTCTACTTACGCTTCACCTGCCACTCCTGCCCGAGGGAATTCTGGATGGACATAGAGCAACTTGTACTGTGGAACTGATGCATCCTCCCCTTCGGAGCACTTCCAGCTCTCTGCAGCACCCACATCCAACTGCTTGCACTTAGGCTGCTGCTTGC
>NW_020885050.1:31710-33872 GCF_003945725.1 Corapipo altera
CCCCTCGCCTTCAAGAGCACAGAGAACACACAACTGCTGCTGCTACTTCAAGAGGTCACACAGCAGCGTTAGCTGAGGGCAGGCACGCTGCAGGTTCTGGTTCTGCATGGTGTTGCACCACCACCATCACTACCTCCCTCCCACCCCTCTTTGAGAGAAGGATTGATCCCATTTACCTTTCACCCAGCCCATGGTGTTGATAATTAGAGGCACTTCCTTCTTGTAGCAGCTGAACACGTACTTCATGACATCAAGGTACCTCTCCGTGTCTTGCTCACAGCTGGTCTGGCCATAATACACCATCTTACGGGGCGTCTGCTGGTGAGTGAAGGGGGGACCTGGCAAAGACAGCACTGAGCCTCTAGTGCCTTCATCGAGTCAAACCAAAACACTCCCATTTCTGTAGTACCCACATACCACCCCTCCCAAAACAACCTCTCCTCTCCCCACCTGCCAACAGCTTTCTTGCACAGCCTGCACTTAGGGAGAAACTGGTCTGTCATTTGCAAGACTCTGTGCTGGAGTTCTGTTTGTTTTGGGTTAGTTTGGGGTTTGTTTCCTTGCTTGAAATCACTGGTTGCACACAAATCTTTAAAGGACAGTCTATGACAAACTGCCTGAACAGCAAACCAGTCTGGCCATGTCCTTTTAGACAGTGACCCGAACCCAGAAGACCACAAACACCAGCAGTTTTCTGGGCACTGTTTTTTTCATGCTCATCACAACAACCCTGAACTCACTGAACTTCTCAATAAGTTTCACGTGTGAATATGGATTTTCCTAAAGAGACTTTTCAAACCCAAAAGGTTGAACTTCCCCTTTGACAAGCCTCAGCCTGCTCTACCACCTGTAAACAACATCATCTCTCTTTAAAAGAGACAAAAGGAGATGGAGAATGGCTCCATGTTACTTAGGCAGCTTAGATGTCCCCACAACAAGACTCGAACAGCTGTTGGTTTATTCTCTCTAGGAACCGCTGACATCTGTGGCAGCAGCTTCCCCTCAAGCAGCCTCTGCCCAGAACACCCTGCTTGTTTCAGAAACGGAACAGGTCTCTGGTAACCGCAGGAGCAGCGGAACACGTACCCAGCACAGGCTCCGTGACGCTGCTCAGGGACACGCACCCGGGCGGTGTGAATTCTGGCTGGCCTATGTCACACTCCATGTACTCGACTGCAGGAAGGCTGCAGGGAGAGAACCCATGTATATATCTACCACTTTGTGTTTAAAAGCTATCCACCCTCCAGGCCTGATGGCTCTTCTGAGAGTCCTGTCAGACATATTTTTCCTTCTCTTAAATCCCATGCAGCACTTAAAAGCTTGCAGAACACAGAAAGACTCACCGATTCAGTAACAGGTTAATTAGGTATCTGTTGAATGTCGATTTTCCAGTGTTTTTTGGGCCACATACCAGCACCACAGGGATACCTTCATCTTCCGCTGGAAAGACAAGCACAGTGTGAACCAGACAAATGCTGGCATCACTCTGACCCAGCCCAGGTGATGCTGAGCTCGAGTATCTCCCTCTTTAGAGAAAAACACAACCCTAGATCAGAGTGTGCAAGGCAGGGCACACTCTCTAATTTTAACTCATGAAAAGCCCCACAGACTTCCTTTTCTTCAGGCTACCAAGGCCCCAACCTGGCCAAGTGCCTGCACTCACCACAGCAGGCCTGGATAAGTTCCTCCAGTGCCAGGTACATGCTCTCCGACACCAGCAGCCCGCGGTCGGGGCTGCACTTCACGATGCCCACGGACGCCAGGACCGCGTCCTCCGACGTGAAGCTGGACTCCTCCTTTTTCTAGGCGAGAGGGGGAACGCTCAGGCCACAGCGCTGAACGGCGCCAGGGGCGGCGGCCGCTGGCTCTGCACGGGCGGTGCAGGGCACCGATGCACCGCTCCGCCCGCGGGGTCTCACCTGGGGCTCGAAGAGCCGCGACAGCGGCGGGTGGCTCAGCAGGAACCGCGTCACCGGCGTGTCCAGGTGCTCCAGCAGCACCACGGCGCAATCGGACGAGAACCGCGCCATCACCTTCACCCGCGCCTCTGCAACGGGCGAGCGCCGCCATCACTCCGAGCTCTCAGCCCGCCTGCCCCGCAACGCCCCGCGCACAAAATGGCCGCTTCCCGCACCGCGCCGCCCGCAAAATGGCGCCCGCCC
>NW_020885050.1:38872-50213 GCF_003945725.1 Corapipo altera
GGGGGGGCGGGAGGGGGGCGGCGGGGCCGGGGCCCGGCGGCGGGGGCGGCGCGGTGACGCCGCTGTTCCCTCGCAGGGCTCCCCCCCGGCCCCGGCGGAGGCGGCGGGCGGCGGCGGGCGGGGGGACGGCGACGCCGAGCAATTGTCCGAGAAAAAGGCGCTGCGGAGCAAAAAGAGCCCCCCCGCCCCGGGAAAGGCGCCGGGAAGCAGAAAAGGTACAGCGGTGCCGGTAGAGTGCCCCACATGTCATAAAACCTTCCTCAGCAAATATTACCTTAAAGTGCACAACAGGTAAACGCTCCGACTTCTCCTTCCTCTTGCGCGCGCGGAGGATGCGCCGCCCCCGCGGCTCGGTCCCTTCCCGGGGGGGAAAGGGCGACCACAGTTTTGCCAGCTGGTCCCAACGCCATTCCTCGGGATGGAAAGGAGGGTCCCCTCTGTCCCTGGGGGTGCTCTGACCTGTGGGAGGGATTATATGTCTCTGAAACATATCAGAGCTGCAGTGACTGTCCTGGGCTGCGGCTCAGGAAGGCGGCAGTGGGGGCTCCTCAGGGGCTGTGCTGGCTGCAGGTGGGCAATGGCAAATCGTCCTTGTAGGCTGTCAGATCAGCCCGGGCTGGGCTGGATTTCGGGGGCTGTGGGGAACATGTAGCCGAGCTCTGTGAGGATCTCTGGGCTGGATCTCTGAAAGCAGGGCAGGGCCCTGCCCTGAGTTCTCGAGTTTCACTTCAGTCCTGTGTGGGGGCAAACCTTGGCCCTGCAGAATCAAGATTCTGCGGAGCGCAGTGGGCACTGACAGTCTGACCATGCTCTGAGGGGCCCCGAAAGTGGCATAAAAGCAGCTTTAGGGTGACTGTGAATAGTGGCACTGGGGGGACATGGGCAAGAACCTGCCTCACCTTTCCCTGTGTCCTCTCACACCTGTCTGTGCATTTGCTGTTGGACAGGCAGTGATGGGGTTCTCCATTTGTATCCCCCCAGGAAACATACTGGAGAGAAGCCATTTGAGTGTTCCAAGTGTGGCAAATGTTACTTTAGAAAAGAGAATCTCATGGAACATGAAGCCAGGAACTGCATGAACCGATCAGAACAGGTACTCCCAGGAGCTGCCCCACTGGGCTGGAGTGCAGCTGCCATCCATCAGGAAGGGAACTGGAGCCTTTTCCGAGCCCCAGGCCATGCTCAGCTCTGAACAGACACCTATCAGCACCACATGGCACACATTCCATAGCCAGGGCCCCTGGGGCTGGGACCCCCATGGCTGGGACCAGGACGGCATCAGCTTGTGCCCGATGTGCCCAATGTGTGTTCCAGCGTGCCAGGACACTCTGTGCTGCACGAGACGCGGGTCCTGCGGGTGCAGGCTGAGCGCTGTGCCACGTGCCTGGCAGGGGCTGGGCCGCGGGCTCCGGGCTGGGCTCTGGCTCCTGCAGAAGCTGATCCCGCCCTGTCTCTCGTAGGTGTTCACGTGCTCAGCGTGCCCGGAGGTGTTCAAGCGGCGGATGGAGCTGCGGCTGCACATGGTGTCACACACCGGGGAAATGCCATACAAGGTGAGCAGTGCCGGCATCCGGCATCCCCGTGGATGCTGCTGGACACTGGCACAGAGTGGGAGTGAGCGTTTGCCTTCTGGGGCAGCCTGGCCCAGCCCATCGGGGAGCTGAGCCCTCCAGCTTCCTTCCCCCGTCTGTGACAGCCCACTAAGGGTCATTCCCTGTCTCTGAGCTGGAACGTGCTCCAGGGAGACACCACAGCCACCTGCTTCCTGCAGCTGTACGAGGAATCTGTTCTGCTCCCCCACTGGTCCTCCTTGCTCTGTAACCACTCTTTGGGGGCAACTGGAAGCTGACCTCCCTCTCTTTTCTCGCAGTGCTCCTCATGCTCGCAGCAGTTCATGCAGAAGAAGGATCTGCAGAGCCACATGATAAAGCTGCATGGTGCACCCAAGCCCCACGCGGTAGGGACCACGGTATCGGGGAGGGGATGATCCTGCACACACACCTGACCTAGGGAATAGTGCCCATGGCCCGTCTGGCTCTGTTAGTGAGGCAGGGGGACACAGAGCTGCTGGAAACAGGCTTTTTTGTGTACAGGAGCAGCTGATAGACCTGAGCACTGACCAGCATTTTGCCTCTTGGGCTGTCCCATCTCACTGGGTGTCTCTGAGGCCAGGGGTGCTGCTGTGGCTGCCGCAGGAAGGGCCCTGGAGCAGCCAGGGGAGTGCCAGGTGTTGGGCACAAGTGGGTCTGGTGTGGGTGTACCCTAACCCCCCTCTCCTGTGGCCTTGCAGTGCTCAACCTGCTCCAAGTGCTTTCTGTCCCGGACAGAGCTGCGCCTGCATGAGGCCTTCAAGCACCGTGGAGAGAAGCTGTTTGTGTGTGAGGAGTGCGGGCACAGGGCCTCGAGCCGCAATGGCCTGCAGATGCACATCAAGGCCAAGCACAGGTACGATGTGACCCACGTCCTCCCTTATGTCACCCTGCCTCTTCTGGCTGTGCTCCCTCCCCTATGGGACTGGGGGTTGGCTGAAGGGAGTGCTCCCTTCCCGGAGGTGCTGGGCTGAGACCCGAGGGGTTGAAGCCGGTGGAGGGAGAAGTCACGGTGGGTTTTCCCTGCCCACAGAAACGAGCGGCCCTATGTGTGTGAGTTCTGCCACCACGCCTTCACGCAGAAAGCCAACCTCAACATGCACCTGCGCACACACACTGGCGAGAAGCCCTTCCAGTGCCACCTTTGCGGCAAGACCTTCCGGACACAAGGTACCCCTGGGTGCTGCTGGGGCAGGTCATGCCAAGCGCCATGCTCTGGCATCCAGGACCTCCAGAAAGCGGCTTCCCCAGGAGCAAAGCCATGCTCTTGTGAGTGCAGGCTGACACCAAGTCACCTCCACTGCCCTCGTGGCACAGAAGGGGAACAAGCTGGTGTTTCCCATGGAGCTTATGCTGCACTTGCCTTTCTGGCCCAGTTGCTGGGATGGGGGGCACGTGCCATGCCACTGACTGGCTGCTCTCCCCCTCTCTGCCCCTGATAATGGCAGCGAGCCTGGACAAGCACAATCGGACGCACACCGGCGAGCGGCCCTTCAGCTGTGAGTTTTGTGAGCAGCGTTTCACGGAGAAGGGGCCGCTGCTGAGACACATCGCCAGCCGGCACCAGGAGGGGCGGCCCCACTTCTGCCACATCTGCGGGAAGACGTTCAAAGGTAACGCTGGGGCTCCGGCTTTCGCAGGGCTCCACAGGAGCCGCCTCCTTCCCGCGGGCAGCTTGGCATCACTGCGAGCAGGTACAGTGTGGAGCTGCTGCCCACGGGCTCTCACTTCCCTTCCCAGCAGTGGAACAGCTGCGCGTCCATATCCGCCGGCACAAGGGCGTGAGGAAGTTTGAGTGCACTGAGTGTGGCTACAAGTTCACGCGGCAGGTGAGCCCTTCCCCAGCTCTGGGGCCTCTGGGCTGTGCCAGGGAGCCGGCCCTCACCGGGCCCCTCTGCACGTCCCTTCCTTCACAGGCTCACTTGAGGCGCCACATGGAGATCCACGACCGCGTGGAGAACTACAACCCACGGCAGCGGAAGCTGAGGAACTTGATCATCGAGGACGAGAAGGATGTGATGGTGGTGCTGCAGCCGCCACCAGAGCTGGAGGTGGGCTCGGCCGAGGTGATTGTGGAGTCACTGGCCCACAGGCCACTGCCTGAGGAGGTTCCTGCGCAGAGACTGTGCTCAGATAACTTCTCCACGGCGGATGTGATTGAGCAATCTCTGATTATAACGACAACGATTCCTGAAGACTGTGAGACGTAGTGCAGCCACCCTTCCACTGAAACACAGTAAAGTCTTGGGCTGAGCCAATCTCTGCCACACTTGTTCTTTCGAGTTGTGCATCCGTCCCCTCCCCTTCTTCCCTGCCAGTCTCTCACCCCAGACTACAGGGAAGTCACCATGATGATGTGATTGAGTGTCAAATGAAGAAATGGTGCAAAAGGGCCACTCCAGTCAGTGCCTGTGCGCCGTGCAGGGGGATTGGACTGACCTGCTTGTGTCATACTGTGAATCACTTTCTGACACCAGAGGAGCTGGTGCTGGAGGAGCCCCTTTCCTCCAGCCCTCTTACCCTGCTCCTGATTAAAGATTAAAGCTCAGCTTCCCCCAGAGAGAGCAGCTCTGTCCTTTCCTTTAACGCATGTGAAAGGATTGTTTCCTCCGTTAAACTTGTGCCTTATTTCTCCTTTATTTTGTCAAGCTTCTGTCAGTTGCTGTTTCTCTCCCCCATTACAGGTGGGGCAGGACCTGTGTCTGCTCAGCATTGAGATAATGGAGCTGCAAGTTCACTTGAAACACACTTCAGCAGCCACACAGTGCCTGAGCTCCTGTGGTCAGGGGTAGGGACTTATCTCTGTCCCAAATAACATGATCCAGGGTTGCTGGGGGAGTTATAACCATTCCTGAGTGGTGCCAGGGTGGGAGAGATCCCTGTGTGTACCCTCACCTCCAGAGTCTCAGCCCTGCTCTCTCCACCTTCCCCCTCTACTCAGCAAGGAGGCAGAGAGGCTCTGTTTTAAGCGTACCCAGAATGAGACAGTCCCACTAAAATTTCACTCCAGGCCCTTTCCCTTCGCAGACGACAGAATTGTGTAACAGGTTTTATTTAACTTGACAGCTGCAAGTAAATTTAAAAACAAACTATGAGAATAAAAATACATTATCTGCAAATGTAAAATGCCTTTGTTTCAAAGGATGGAGTTCAACTGTACTGGAGGATTCAACACAATGAATTCTACAAAAAATAAATAGTTATCTGTAGCTGCTCAGCGGGTGGGGTTGGGGGTCCAGCAGCGAGCACTATTTATAGCTCAGCAGAAATACCTCGGGCTGCAGCACTGTCCAGCTCCGCAGGCACGGCACAGCACGGACAGGCTGCTCCCAGAAAAGCAGCAGATGCCCCGAATTGCAGGCCCCAGTGTCCCCCCGCCAGGCTCTGCCCACAGGGGCCCACGGGCTGCACCCCGGCGCGTGGTCTCAAGGCACTGTCAGTGTTCCAGACTGAGGAACAGCGTGGGTTCCCCCGGCTGAGGAGTGCAGTGGTCGGGTATGTGGGCTTTCCATCTCCGAATTCAGTTTAAAATACAGACTTCTCCTCTATTGGTTAAAAATAAAAGACCAAAAAAGCAAATGCATCCAGCTACGCCTGAGCTGCTGTCACACTTCAAGGTTCTCCTGAAGATGTGACACTCACTCCTGGGGAGTTGTGCCACAGGTTCGGCCTCTGCTTGTTCCAGAAACATTCCACAAATAAACCACGCAGCTGCTCTTCAGCAAAGGTAGATAAACAGCCCACCTGGTCAGGGCACTTGGGCAAGTATAAAGGCAAATCTTACACAGGCCAAAAAATATGCAAACCCCAAACAAAAAGAAGAAAAAAAACCCTAAAATAACTACCTTTCAATCCCAACACGTGCACAGAAAGCTTGTCTCCCTCTGAGGCACAGAACAGAGGGGGGGTCCAGACCACTGTCTTACCAGACAGACCCCTCCCAAAAAAGAAACTGAAGGAAGCAGTTTGGTGGCAAACAAAGTATTATGGGGTGAAGGAGCTCCCAGTGAAAGGTGTCTGGTCACAAGCTGTCAGTGGTGGTGCTGTGGTGTGGGTCAGTGCGATCATTTTCCCCGGGGATGTCGGGTCCCTGCAGGCAGCAAAGGGCTGAGGGAGCAGCAGAGGCCTCACTGCCTGCGGTCACACAGCAGCACATCCAACAGCCAGAGTTCCCATTCCCTCTGTGATCAGTACGGTTTTGTTTCCAAGCACTGGTTTGCCTCAGCCTTCTCCCGAAGCAGCCCAGGTTCTGGATGAGGGACTTATGTCAGGCTGCTTCCTGTGCTAAGGCAGTTCATTG
Source organism: Corapipo altera (assembly GCF_003945725.1). Classification (NCBI taxonomy): domain Eukaryota; kingdom Metazoa; phylum Chordata; class Aves; order Passeriformes; family Pipridae; genus Corapipo; species Corapipo altera. The sequence continues at coordinate 44,762 of NW_020885050.1, forward strand.
AGGTTCTGGTTGTGAAGGTTTTGGGTCTGCCTGCTCAAGCTGATGGTGTTGTCCAGCGTGATGCTGTCGTCCTCCTGTGGGGTTTCTGGCATGAACTGCCGGAATATGCTGACGCTGCCGTGCCAGAAGATGGGCTCGGGCAGCCGGCCCACCACGCTCCACATTCGTGTCTCAGGGTCATAGGCTTCCAGGACATCTGAGAGTTCAAATGTGTTATCATAGCCCCCGGAGACATAGAGCTTCCCGCCAAGCACGGCCACACTTCCCCCAACGTGAACCTGCAAAGTAACAATAAATACACACCACAATCAGGGGTGTTTGCCCAATCTGGCAGCTGACTGAAGGGGTGGGTGCAGTCTGGTGGGTGCTGCTCCTTGGAGGAGGTTCCATGTCCCCCAGCGGCAGCTCAGGCTCTGAGGCAGCACTGCCCACAGCTCTCACGTGCTGGGCTGAACACCCGGACATGCTGCCACATTCAGGACTTTGTTCTCCCCATGACTCCAGTACATTTAAACCTACTCCACGTGCAAGGGGTTCTGATCAAAAGAGCTCTTCATTTTCCAAAGGTAAATGAAACCCATTTGTAATACTTAAGGCACCCTGGAGGATGGAAAATGTCCTACCTGAAGCATGGCAGGGATTTTATCCCACTCATTCTTTGCTGGATTGTAAACATCCACTTCAGCCGAGTCGTCTCTGGGGAAGAGAACACAAAATTACTCTTCTGCATTCTAGAAACTCTGCTCAAGTTCTTCGCCAATGCCAAATTTAGGTGGGTGGGATGAGAGAAGAGCTAGAGGGACATCATAATCCCCCAAGGCTTCTCTCACCCGCCCCACTTGCCAGACAGGAGGGCGACAGTGACAGGTGAGGGGGGTTTGCGACGCAGAGACACTGACACAAGAATGTGAGGAGGACAAGGTCAGGGCAGCTGAAGAGGAGCTGTCAGTCCTTCCAAGACAGTTCTGGTACAGACAGAATCGAGAGGTTGTGAGGCAGCTCCAGGCAGGGCCGGCTCCAGATCGGCTCTAGGGTGGCTGCAGAGAATGCCTGAGCCTCACTGCTGTGCTACATTTACTGGTATAAAACAGTCCCAGCACAAGGGATCATCACTCAGAGGCTTTAGCCTAAGCTATTAAAACAAACCAAAAACTGAATTTGCCATTTCTACTTGTTACCTATTCCTCTGCCCTCCAAAGATTATCCCATAGCTCTACATGGAGCAGCAGCCCATGCACAGCACATGAAATGAGGGGAGAACACCTGACCCCGATCATCTCCTCACTGACTCCTGCAGATGTACAAGTGATCCGAAATCCTGAACTGTCAACCATCAGTATTTTAAAGGGGTAAGAAAAAGGAAATTCTATGGAATCAGCTTGTGACAAAGAGTTGAACAGCTGCAACACCCCGGCAGGACAAACTGAAACCAGGTGACTCAAAGAGATGCCAGCAAGACACTTAGCTGGACCCAAAGGGATCAAATAAAAGGTCTTGGGCCAAAGCTGCTGCTTTATGCAAAGCCAAGAGGAGATTAAAAAAAGAGAAGTGGCTGGAGGCCCTCACAGAAGTCTCTGTTTGCTCAGAGTCAACACAGGGAGGGAGATGAACGCTCCAGCCCTAGCATGCCTTCCCGTTTATTTTTAATTAAGCGGATAACTGAAGTATCTGCGCCATCAGGACAGCTTCAGATGGGTAATTAAGTCCCAGTTTGGAAAGGCACTTAAAAATAGTGACCAATCACTTCATCTTCAGCCTTCTTATCGCTGCTGAGACGGAAGATGTCCTCTCCTGTGCTACAGTTTAATGTTTTCTTGGAGCTTATGTGCTTATTTATAGCAGCGAGGGGGGCTGAACCAGGAGCCAAGGAATCCGAGAAGCCAATTTCCAAGCAGCGCTGCTGACTTCAGCCAGATTTACACCTGGCTGTTCCCCAGTCCGAGGTTACACTCAGACATTTTTACACAATTTTAAGGGTAGCCCCACCAGTACCATCAGGGGAAGCACTGCAGTGCTGTCCCAGCACAGTGCCCTCCCTCCAATACCTCCAAAATCCCACACACCTTCCCAGGGAAGCTCCAGGCCCTCCCCACGGGGACATGGGAGGGAGGTGATGGCTCCCACTACTCACCTTATGAAGTACATGAGGCCGTTGAGCGTGACAGTTTTTGGGGCAAAGGACCAGGGGGGCAGGTGGCCGCAGTTGACAAGGGACCAGAGGTCGCTGTCGGGATCGTAGCACTGCATGACCATGGACTCTTTTCCAGCCAGGGAGCCGATGGCGAACAGCTTCCCGCGGCACGAGGTGGTGGAGCAGTTGTCCATGGGGTACAGCATGGGCTGCAGGGCTTCCCAGCTGTCCAGCGTGTGGTCGTAGCGCTCTGTGCTGTCAGAGGCAACTACGTAGAGCAGTCCATCCAGGACTGTGGAGCTGTGGTATTCCCTGGCTTTCAGCATGGGCGACACCTCCGTCCACTCGTTCACGCTGGAATTGTACCTCCAGACGCAGTCGTACAGCCTGGACCCGTCTGAGCCCCCTGTGGCACAGCACGACACGTGTCAGAGCCGGGCTCTGCACAGCCAAGGGCGACGGTGGAGAGCACTTGGCTCGGCACCAGCACCTTTCCTACAGCTGCAGCTACACCTTCCGCACACAGCCCCTCCTGCAAGTTTTGCACTGTTTCCAGCAAGCCAGGAAGGATTTCTCCCACGTCCTCCCTAGTCCATACTCAGCCACGAATCAAAATGAGTCTCCCAAGTTTCACCACCTCCATCCTCTAAACTCCCGCTTCTCTCCCATTTTGTGGCCCCTGCTCCATTGCTGCCCAGAAGCTGCTGAGGCAGCAGCACTAACGGCAGCTTGGGAACCTCCTGGCCCTGCCTGCAACACACTGACACTAAGCAGAACGACCCAAGATCCCCAGCAGCAGCCTCGCACATGGCTCTTGGCAGGACTGGTCTCCACAGACCCACCAGGGATCACTCCAAGAAGCTCCCAAGGGATGTAAGGGCATCTGTACCAAACAAGCCATTTTTACGACCCTGCCCTTAAAGCAGAGCCTTGTTTTCTGCTTGTGACTAAAGAACACAGAGTTTTCTGATCAACTGCGTAAGACCTGTCCTTCAAAACTCTGCCAGCATGTCCTGCACACCCAGGGCATGCTGTTCCACCGCGCCTGGTTTCCTGGGTTTGTTACAGCTGCTGCTCCAGCTATGGGGATGTAGTTCAAAGGAGGCATCTGCATACAGATTAACAGCTGAATTTATACATTGGTGTCACCTTGACAGAAGTAATTGTAGCCCCAGCGGACTGCAAGGAGGCAGGATTTGTGCAGAGGAAGGTACTGTGACTCACGGGGGCTGGCTAAGGAACCCGGGGCTTTCTGACACACCTATGCCTCAAGCAAGTGGCCTGGCTTGTGATTCACAGGGCTCTGAAACCAAACACCTTCTTCACAGATAGAAACTCAAAACCCTCTTAAAGTAACCCATATCCCCCAGAGTGACAGTTAGAAAATTCTAACTACAAGATCTGTGACTTCTGCCCACGTGCTCAGCAGCATTAGTCATGACAAAATAGCTCCTGGACTGAGACCAGCTGCTAAATCCAGCACCAACTCCAGAAGTCTCTGTGCCTGCCAGCAGGCTGCAGACACCCAAGCTGAGTCCCAAACTCCCTGCTTCCCAGGAAAGGCCAAGTCTCACTGCTAGAACCCACATATTTGAGAGGAATCTGCACCCTAGCGGGTACCCTCACGCCCTGTGTGCCTTACCAGTGACATAGATGTCGTTGCCCAGCGCAGCAACGCTGTAGCCCCCGCCCAGGTGCTCGGGGAACTCGGCCAAGTAGCGCCAGTGGCCGGTGCGGGGGTTGTAGCAGTCGACGGTGACGAGCTCGTCACAGTCGCGGTCGCAGCCGCCAACGAGGACGAGGATCTCAGCGAGGCCGGTGGAGGGCCGGGGGCGCATGCGGGCGCAGGGCCCCCGGTCGTGGCGGTCGAGACGGGCAGCCTGGAAGTCACGGGCCTCACGCAGGAGGCGCAGGCAGGGCGGGCAGCGGGCCACCAGCGGCTCGCTCTCCACGTGGGCCAGCAGGTAGAAGCGGCGCACAAAGGGCAGGCGGACGTGGGCCAGGAGCTGGGGTAGCAGCGGGGCGCGGGTGGCGGGGTCGGCGCGCACCCAGCGCAGCGCCAGCTGGAAGGCGGCCTCCTCCTTGGGGACGCAGAGCCCGTCGTCCCGCAGGTAGGAGAGGAGGCGCGGCAGCGGCAGCCGCTCCAGCTGGGCGCCCAGCTCACCCACGTGCCGCAGCACGAAGCGGTGGGCAGCAGCCGCCAGTGCCGGGCACGCAAAGGCTTCGGCGAAGTCCTGCATGTCCAGGGCGTTGGCGGGCTCCAGCTGCCGTGCCAGCCAGGCGCCGCAGGCCTCCTTGACGGCGGGGAACTGCAGCAGGTCGGCGGCGCGCAGCAGGCGCTCGGCGATGTCGGGGCCCAGCCGGCCCACGCGGCCGGTGTACGCGAAGTCGAGCAGCCGCGCCAGGCACTCGGGCTCCACGCCGTGCAGCCGCACTCGCTCGGCCCGCGCCTCGCGCAGGGCCCCGCCGAACATGGCGCGGAAATATCCCGAGGCCGCGGCCAGGACGGCGCGGTGAGCCCCGAACTCCCGCCCGCCGGCCACCACCGTCACGTCCAGCAGGCTCCGCTCGGCCCGCAGCGCGCTCAGACCCCGCAGCAGCGACACCGCGTGCGCCGGTTCTCCTGCCGCCGAGGCCGCCGCCGCCGCCGTCCCGCCGGTGCCCGCGCCGGTCGCCATGCCGTGCCTGCGGGGAGCGCACCCGGGTCAGCGCGGAGCCGCTGGAGCCGATCCCCAGCAGGCTCCCGGGGCGGGAAAGGGAAACCGGGGAAGGAGGCGGCGGGCGGGCTCGGGGAGCCCGTCCCGTGCCGGTCCCGGCCGACAACCCCCGGGTGCGGCCGCTGCGTAACGCGGCACCGCCTCCCCCAGCGCGGCCCCGCTCGGGCCGGTCCCCGGGTCCCGCAGCTCCGCAGCCACCCCGCTCAGCCCCGTGCCCCCAGCCCCGGGCTGGCCCCCAGCGGGAGCCGCCCGACGGCAGCGCAAAGGCAGCGGGGCGGCCCCGAGAGCGGGCGGCACCGCCGGAGCCCCGCTCTGAGCACGGCTCCGGGCGCCGCCGTTACCGCGGGCGGCAGGGCCGGGCCCGGCCCGGAGCCGAGGCTCCCGCGCCCTGCCCGGCCCGTCCCGTCGCCGCCCGTCCCACCGCCGCCACCAGCCGGGCCCCGCGGTGAGCACAGAGCCGCCACCTCCCTCTCGGGCCCGCGCCCGCCGCCACCCGGTGAGAACCGCCCCGGCGCCCCCGGGCCCCGCTCACCGCTCCGCTCTTCGCCCCGCTCCCCGCTCCGCTCCCCGCTCCGTTCGCCGCTGCCGGCGCCGCCCCCGCCCC
>NW_020885050.1:50613-87048 GCF_003945725.1 Corapipo altera
CCCGGGGCGGGCCCGGCCCCGCGGCCGCCGCTCACCCCCGCTCCCCGCAGGACTTCTCCCCCGGCTCCCGGCGGCACCGTACCGTGGAGGACTTCAACAAGTTCTGCACCTTTGTCCTGGCCTACGCCGGCTACATCCCGTATCCGCAGGAGGTGAGTCGCACCGGGGGGCACCGGGGGGGCTCCGGGCTGGTCTGTCAGAGCAGCCGCTCCAGCGGTCACGGCCCCGCGCCGGGCCGGAACAAAAGGAACGGCGGCGGCTGGAGGCTCTGGGGACGGGGCGGGGGGTGGCCGGCGTGGGCGGGGTGAAAAACGTCGGATCCGGCATCGCTCTCCGGGCGCTCCGGCCGGAGATTCCCGGGGCGGTGCGTGGGGAGAGCAGGAGCGACAGCGCCTCGGGGGGACAGGGGACGGCGCCTCGGGGACAGGGCGCAGCGCCTCGAGTCGCACGCGAGTCTGTTCTGAGTCAATGCTGTACCTGCTTTCTCGACGTGTTCCAGGAAACGCCACTGAGGAACAGCCCCAGCCCTCCCAACAGCACTGGAGGCACGATTGACAGCGATAGCTGGGATCCTCGCTTCAATGACACCCCCTCCTCTGTCTCCCTGCCCACCAAGAACAGAAAGAACTTCAGTCAGCTTAAGAGAGCAAAACCATATGGTTCCCTGTTCCAGCGGGCAAAGGCCAGCAACTTCCTGCCAGAGCGAAAACAAATCGATAAGATCAGGAAGAAGAAAAAGCTGAAAAGGAGGGAAACAGAAGTGTCTGCAGAGGAGGACTACGAGGAGAAGCTGCTGGAGCTGGAGGCAGAGGACTCTTACGCAGAGACACCGATGAGCCCCTCATCAGAGGGTGACCCGCAGTCTGTGACCGAGCACTGCTCGGTGTGGGACTCTGACACCCCATCCAGTGTCTCCTACCCCGCTGTGACAGCCGAGCAGACGGTGGAGATCCAGAGTGTGGGCAAACGAACGGTCATTCGGCAGGGCAAGCAGGTGGTCTTTCGGGATGAGGATGGCACTGGTGACGATGAGGACATCATGGTGGATTCGGGTAGGTGGCCTGGCTGTCCAAGAGGATCAGCCAGGTGGAAGTGGTGGTGCTGTTGCTGATCTCTTTGGTACTTTACCTGTAGCATGAGAATAATGCTGAGCAGTGCTGCCTGGGCAGTTAGGTTTTTGGTGGAAAAGGGGGGGTTGGCTCCTTTTGCAGTAAACTGAGTGAAAAGCTGCAACTTTATAGAAGCAGCCGGTTCTCCTCTCCTGCACTGTGGCCTCCCAGGTACTGCTGAGAGTCTTTTCCCATGCAATGGAGACCTGAAGAAAGCAGCAAAGTGCCTGTCTTTGAAACCCAGGAGGTTAATTTAGCACAAAAAGAGAGAAAAGTCCCAGTGTGGGTGTGAAGGCTCGACCACTAAAAAATGTGGCTTTGCTCTTTGTCTTTGTAGATGACGACTCGTGGGACCTGGTCACTTGCTTCTGCATGAAGCCTTTCGCCGGGCGGCCGATGATCGAGTGTAACGAGTGCCACACCTGGATCCACCTCTCCTGCGCCAAAATCCGCAAGTCGAATGTCCCAGAGATCTACATCTGCCAGAAGTGCCGGGACTCCAAGTTTGACATTCGCCGTTCGAACCGCTCCCGGACGGGCTCGCGCAGGCGCTTTCTGGACTAGGGGGAGGCGGTGCTGGTGCGCTGCGCGGGCGGGCGAGCCGTGGGTGCTGGCTGGGAGGCCGGGAAGGGCTTCCCCAAACTGCTGCTGCTCGGGCGGGAGAGCTGCCCGGCTGGCCCGCGGCGCAGGGACGAGGAATCGCCAAGCCACGGGCAGCTGGGGCTGGGAGAGGCCAACTGGTCAGAACTGCGGCGAGATACTGACTGTCTCGAGGGACAGACGGAGCTCTCTGAGCTCGGTGGAGTTTTGTCCGGTTACGATGACTGGGTGATGTCTGGGGAACGTACAATACCTTTGCCATGGAGGTTTTCTCATCCCATTGGAAACTGCAAATCCTCTCTGTGCTAGGAAACTCCTCCTCCAAAGAGGGAGGGGAGGAGGAGGAAGTCTATGTGAAGAGTCTGAAAAGTAAATGGCCCTGTGTTTTAAATTCAATGAAATATTATACCTGCCCATTTTTCCATATAGATCAATCTTAGATATCCTAAGGCTCGGTAGGAGCCAGTGTCAGTGCTACCAGCCTCTGTGTGATCTGCTGCCGCTTCCACAGGCTTGGGAAAATGGGAGTTCTGTGATTTGGCATTGCCCGAGTGCAAATGGGACTTGGGGCTCCCTCCTGTGCCAAGGGACAACACCCTGGCAGGAAAGAGCAGCCCTTTTTCTGGACAGGCAGCATGGGAGATCAGTGGCATTGGATTCTTCCCTACAAGGTCTCTTCACAGTGATTTTTCATGATTTTATTTGCATGATCGGCTCAAATGTGTGTATGGAGGGAAACTGCTCCGTTTCCTGTCCCTTTGTTAACCTCTACGGGGCTGTTTTAAGATGATGACTCTCCCTCTTCTCAGCCCAGAATTCAAACATGGACTCTAAAAGGGGCCAAAGTAAATGTAGAGCCTGGCAGGTCTGGCTGGGATTTGATCATGTCCATCCAAGTACAACAGCTGAGTTGATTTGTGTTTTCACTGTATTTTGAGACTGGACTGTAACCAGAAAGCCAGAATCTTTAACCTGCTGGTAGCAATGACACAGCTCAAAGCGAACGCAGGTGATGCAGCTACAGGGTGAAGTGCAATGAGGATCCATCCAGTGCAGGGTGGACAGGAGAGCAGGCCCCAGCCAGCCTCAGCCCAAGGGAAATCCCTCCAGAACCACGGTGGGGAGTCACAGCTCATACACAAGGCCAGGGAGATGCTGGTGTTGTTTCTCGATGACCAAACGCATCCCCGTGGGTCACACAAATTGGGCTGATGTTTCAAGGTATTTCTCTGAAGTTCTGCCTGGGGAATAGTGTATGTTCTGTCCAGGGAGACCAGGAGGCTCGGGGAGACACTGGCTGGTACCGCAGCCACAGCCAGACCAGCTGTGCCAGCAGGAACATGTCCTGAGTTCTGCAGTCACAGCATTGGAGCACTGCCTTGTCTGAGGACTAGCTCACTGGGAGATGTGCCCTGGTGATGACTGAGGGTCTTGCCAGGATACAGGGTCAGGTGCCCTCCTTCAGACATGTGCTGGAGCTGCCAAAGCCTCAGGCAGCCCAGTGCCACGGGGTCCTGGGCTCCATGGTGTGGGACATCGGGGCACAGGTCTGCCAGATTGGCAGGGCAATGGGGCTGCGTGACTTGCAACTGTTCTGTCCTGCTTCTTGATAAAAATCCTATTCCACAAAGCTGCAACAGCTGACTCTGGGTTCAGAAAACCAGCTCCAGCTTCTGTGAAATCTCAAGACCATGACCATGCTGTGCTGCCTTCAGAAGCTACATGGAACCACCAAGGAGTTTGCCAAAGACTCGCCCCTGACTGCTGCCTGACTGTCCTTTGCAGCCAGAAAAATAACCAAAGCACTCCAATGCTGCCATTTCACTCTGCAACTGGAAAGGCTTAGGAAGGTCCCAGCTGCTGCTGCACAAGGGTTGGACCTGCTCTGAAATCGGTCTCTCTGTGTTTGCAGCGTGTCCACAGTTCAACTGGACCTCCATGGAGCGCGTTCCTGAAGCTTTTATGGGTGCACTGCCAAGTGAACTGGGTCTTTTTTACAGAGGTTCGACACTAATCAATGTGACTGACTCTTGTTCTGTTCCCTTTTCAGATTTATCCCAGTGGACGGTCTGACAAGTCCAGCACGTTACAATATCAGCAGAGAGAAATAAAAAAGTAACATCTCCATTCTTTTAGTTCATCACTTTCAGCCATGTATAATTATAGTTTAATTCAGAACTTTATTTTTTCATTAAAACTTTTAATGAACCATGTTTTTTTCTTAAATGTGAAATAAGTGAACAATGAGTTTGTTTTATTCCAAACTCGGGAGTCTGCTGTTATGATTTACTGGTGTGTGTGCTGTTGTGCCAGGCAGCAGCAAGATCTGATGCTTCAAATGCTCTTCCCTAAACAATACACCCAGTCAGGCAGGGATAGGAAGTAAAGGCAGGTATACTCACCTTTCTCCAGAGCAGCTGCTCCTTGCCAGCCTCTGGTGAGAGATCAGGTCCCTGCAGCCTTGGAAAAAGCCCTGGGGGCTGCACTGCATCGTGAGGACTGGCTGCTTGGCCAGACCCAAAACAAACCCTTGAGAACCCTCCAGGAGCTGTGCTGAGGGAGAGCTCCCTCCTTCCCTCCCCACTGCCAGAGGACTCCAACCCACCCAAGGGCTGCCTAAGCCTTGGTGCCACCCTGCAGCTCCGGTGTGTGCCATGACCCTGCAGGCACTGCTGCTCACCCAGCTGCCATCAAAGTAGCCTTGACATCTTGGCAAACTGAAAAGGTGGCTCAACCTTTTGCATATGGCACTAGGTCATACTGGAAGCTAAGCTCTCATGGCTTATAGCTTCTATTTTAATTCTGTTGGTAATTTTGAATTATACAGAGTGATAAAGAGAAGTCCCAGGGAGCTGTGGCTGTAAAATGGCAGCTGCTCACAGCAGGAATGTGATTCCACAGTGAGGCTGTTCTTACAGTCTTGGCAAAACTTGTCACTGACAGAAAACAAGGAAGAAAGTAGTAGGTGGGCTGGAAAGACTGACCCAGCAACTGGCTCCCAGGGATGCTCTCCTGGGAGTATTCTGCCATGTCCTAGTCCCTGCAGGCTGGCTCTCACTCCTGACCATACACCTCACACAGTGAAAAGACATGAAAAGGGAACTTCTGGTAGAGATTTCTGCCCAGTCCCTCAAGTCCCACCCAGCAATGACCAGCAGCAGTCAATGAGCTGGATGGAATGGAGGGTCCTATTATGTTTACAAAACCTGCAACCCTTGCTTTCCAGGGGTTTATTTTCAGGATTCTCCTACAGATGCAAAGGGAATGGGAGCTGCTTTTCAGCTGAATATAATTTATTGCACATTTTACATTTCATTTCAGATCAACAGAACACTGGTTGTAAGTGAAATAAAGCTCTGCACCAGGAGCTGGTCACAAATGAAGAGTTTTGGTTTTAATAAAAACAAATGAACACCCCTTCACAACATGAACTTGTTTTTTAGAGAAGGGAGCATCTCTTTCAGACTGGCTCAAAGAAGTCTACTTTTGGAAATCTACTTCTCCTGTTGCAATGATCTGAGCACAGAGAACCAAAGCTGCCCAGAACAAGGGCCAGGCCCATGTCAGGAAAGGAGTTACGGCAGGAATTGTCAAGAGCATTTCTGCACTGCCAAGACAGGGGTGTTTTCCCCTCTGCTCTCACCAGTGAGCAGTGAAGGCTGGTCTAGACTCACCTGGAGCAGACATGTGACCAAGGAACAAGGATTCCTTGTCTCTCTGTAAAAGCCTTGGTGGTGCTGACGTGCCCAGTGTGTAGCAGATTCTACAAGGTGCCGTTTTCAGCTGCTGTGTCACCAGCCCAGGACTGCCCCTCTGCTGGAAATCCCTGGCAGGGCTTCTAGGCAAGATAAATCCCATGGATTTATGCCATAACTGCTGCATCTCAGAAAGGGCAGCTGAATGTTACATTTTCAGCTCTTTATCCATTTGGCCTCTCTCCTCACTTTGGTTTGTTTACATGAACTACGTTTGTTTTTCCTAGAAATAAATTAGACGGGAAGAGATAGCTGCAGCATCAGAATCAAATGAAATTAATTGCTGTCTTTCTCCTCACTAGCTCTCCTATTTTTCCAAAAACCTTGATGATACATGGCTGTGGATGGCAGAAAAACTAGTAAGAGTATGATACCCCATGTCCTTGTCTGGAATAGCAGTGTTGGAAATAAGCAGCTGGACAGATTGGTGCTGAAGAGGTCAATGTTACTACAAAAGGCAAAGACCTTCATACTTAACAAAAGTATGTGGTTAGTAAGTGCATTTCAAACACAGATTTGAGATGGAAATTCTCTCTGACCTCTTTCCAACAAAAAGGCTTTGCACAGGGGACTTCCAGGAGGTGGCCCGAGAACTGAAATTCCCCTCAGGAGCAGGAAAAGGTGTGTTAACTGCCCCAGGAAGTATGTGGAGAAGTGAGAACAACAGGTTTTCATCCCTGCTCAGTGCCACGAGGTACATGTGAGCGCACGAAGGGGCTGTGGCCAGCTGGCAGGAGGGCACCTGCTCAGCCCTCTGGGCAGAAAGCACTGTGCACTCAGAGTCACGCTGCTTTATTGAGTACCAAGCCACAATATTGCCTTGAAGCTGCCTGGAGCAGCAGGGTCTCTCCTTTTGTCCCTAACAGAATCGGCAGGACACCACCTGCTATATGGACAGTAAAAATAAAAGTGTCTCTGTTCAAACTTGCAGCGTCCGGGGGAGGTTGTGCAGTTTCCATTGACCCAGGTCCCGTGGCAGACACGAGCTCCCAGATTAGCCATCAGCATCAATCCTGTGAGCTGTCAGGGAGAACAAGGAATGGACACATGCTAGAACCCACCACCGTACCAGGGACAGGCAGGAGTGTTTCTGGCTGCTAATTAAACATGACTCATATACACCTCCCAAGGCACTTCTGGAAGCTCTGTCAGTTGGATGTGCTGCTCACACTGGCCAGGGAGCTGGTCTAGAGCAAACAGAGCTCTGTGCCTTTGATTCAACCTGCCAGACCCACAGAGGTGACAGTAAAACTTGTCAGGAGGTTTCACAGAGTTATTCCAGCAGGGAAGATGTTTTGGCAAGTAAGACAAATGGGGACAAAGAAGAAATCTGGCTCAGGCCTCCAACATGCCTCCATACATTCAATTCAGTCCCCAAAGGGTCACCCAGTGCTGTGAATTGCCTGGAGGGACAGTGGCACCTGTGGGAGGCCTCTGCTTCCAACCCCAGTCAGAGATAAAGGCCAGCTGGTACAAGCAGCTGCAGAGCTGCTGCTGAGCTCTTCTGGGCCTTGCTGCAGAGGCATGTCATGGTCAATGCATTCCAGTAACCTGTTCTGAGCCCCAGAACCCCAGTTCTGTGTGCTTCACCACGGAGCTGAAGCAACCGTTTTGGTTCCCAAAGGAAGAAGCTGGGCAGCCCATGCTACTCACATTGCTTTGGTATCCTAAGGGCCTCGTTGTCAGCTGACATCACTTGGTGCAGAACTCCTCGGAACTGATAAAGCACTTTCAAACTCTTCTCCTCACCCACACAGGGGTCGTAGAAGCCTGGCAGCCCAGCCTTCAAACAGGAAAGGACAAACTGAGCATCAGGGAATGGACTTTCACAGTTCTTCAGCTGGCCAGAAACATCTATTAGTGCCAGGACAAGTGTCATTAAAAAAAGGAGTTTTGCTGCCAGAAAGGTGAGATGCTGAGGAATCACCTCTGCAAGTTTTGAATACATAAAAGTAAACCAGGGGGTTAGGAAGTTTCTGGTGTACAGCCCCAGGGTCTGCAGACACCAAGATGCTGTTTCTTTGGCACTGGAAGCGCCCAGAGAAACAGAAGTTCCTGGACATTCCTAACACTTGGTATGTAAATGGCTTCTGTGAATTGATCCAGAGTCACTGGAGAGATCCCCTGGCAGGACACCACATGGTTCAACTGAAATTCTGGGTCACACATTTGAGTCATGGAGTCTGGGCTTCGACAGAACAGCTTTGACAGAACGTACCTTGGAGGCCTCTGTAAGGATGAGTTTAGAGTCCTTCACCAAGCACTGCAGGGGCACAGTCACATCTATTACCTTCACCTTCTCATTCTTCCTGCTGTTGTCATTAACAAACTTCCCGTACCAGGCATTCACGATAATCAGACCTGCATGTCCCAGGAAATCACAGCTGTGATGAAAGGCTTCCTGCCATGGCTGGACAGACACTGACAAAAAGACCATCCCAGCATTTTCTCTTGCTTTCACCAAGATTTAATTCCCTGGCCTGGACCCACTCTTCTCAAGCCAGAACAACATTTCTACTTGGTTGTTTGTTAGCAACCTTCAGCACTAGGATAGAGTGACAGGACTTCAGTGCCACACTGATGTGACAATCTGAGTGGATGTCAGTTCCCTTTGGAACACTCTGGGGGAAACTGGTAGTAATCATCAGAGATCAGATTGCCACTACAATCCATGAACAATGGGATTGATCCCATGTGAGGGAGAAATCAGTGAAAGCTAAACTTGAGACTACAACTTTTGCACATATTTATACACACACCTCTCTTTGGTGGAGAGGTGAATCCAGACTGATGTCTTCAGTTTCTCGATCCACCTCACAGCATGTCCCAAAATAATATTCTGTGATCCCTCCTAAGCTCAGGCACCAGGAGCTGAATCATAATGGGACTCCCCTACTCTGTGCTCAGCAGCAACTATGCTGCGCTTCATCAGGAGTGGGAATGAAGAAACAACACCTTTGTATTGTTTCTTCTTCTCTTCAAATTTATATAAAAAAGTAAATGATATCATAATCTTTACCCATTCTGGCTTCCTCTGCTTCAATTATCCTTCGGACAGACTCCTGCATCAACCGGACCTGTCACAACACAAGTGGCAGAGCAGAAATCAGGCAGGGTCAGACACTGTGGCCAAAAGAGAACAGCCCAGAGTGAAAAGAGCTGCCTTTCACTAAGGGAGACCACGTTACAAGAAAGACTCACCGCAGCTTCAGCCTCCTGCTTCTTCTGCAGGATGTCACTGGCTGTGTTCTCCCGCTGCTTCTCCAGCTCTCTGGCAGAAGGAAGGCAACACCACATCAGGAATACACAGCAGATGGGATTCGGCCACAAACTGGCAGGTGTCTGCCTACCCGCCTCTCCCAATTAAAGTGACCCACAACCTCACACAAAAGAGCCCTAGTGAGACTTCCTCACTCTGAATGTGCAGCACAGCCTGGCAGTCTCACCTCTCCTTCTGTGCCCTGAGGTAGGGTTTGATGACCAGCCTGTGCATGGCAAAGTAGATGACAAGAGGTCCCACGGTGGCATAGAACACGGCGCTGGGAAGCAGCTGATCTGTTAGGTGGACAGGGAAGAAGTAGGTCTGGCTAGCCCTATTCAGCCTGCAACAAAAGAGAGCAGAGGGACAGGTAAGAGGAAAAGCAGAGTTGAATGTGCTTGATGAAACACACTCAGCAGCAGCACCTGCTGCTGAACCAAAGGGAAATGAACAATGAGCTCAAGAAGTTAAAACTCCAATAAACTGAAAAAGCCAATGGTAAGAAAGACAGCTGACACCAGCCAGAGCCAGATTTCAATGAAGCAAACATCTCTCATGACAGTACCTGACCATTGTACAGTGTTTTTTTTAATCTTAGGAGAACAGGAGAATAGGAAATTTGGTCATTAATTTCCCCCAAAAAAGGTGAAAAAGAAAATGCTTCTAGAGAAGGCCTGTGTTCACAACACTGGCATGGGCTTTCAGGACAGGTGCATATTAGTATTTTTCTGATGCTTATAGCAATATTTATTTTAGAGAACATGAGTTTCCCGAGTTCTTCAGGCCCTTCAGCAGTTTGGCATCCCACCTGCCACGGGACATCCCACCACAGCACAAGGACCCTTAATGAGCTCTGCCCCTCTGTGAACTGCACCTTGTTAGTGGTACAATCACTGCAATAGGTAATGGTAATTCCCTAATTCAAGCATACACTTGTGTACAGTGTTACACAAATAGAATCCAGCTCTAAATCCAGCTCTACTAATAGTATTTTCAGAAATCTTCCAGCACTTACCAGAATGCTCCAAACCTCACTTTAAGCTGTATTTCAGAATATTCTGATGCACACAGAGGTGGCTCAGGTTGTAACACCAGCAGGCGGCACCCACTGCTTACCATGGGCACTGCCTGCGTTAGAAGTGAGGGCAGCTGCACCCTCTCCCAGTGATGTATCACTACACCTGTATTGCCCTGGGACTGGGACCTTCTCACTTGAATATTGGAAATAGAAGTTATGGTCAGCCTCTGCAGTCTAGAGTTGCAATCTTGAACTTACTTGATTTTCAAGGACACTCCTTGGGGAACACCAACACTGACAGTGGCTCCTAAAACGCTGTGCCTGGAAATCTTCCTCTCTGCTCCATATTCCACTACGGTCCCAAAGAAACCTGCCCTAGAACAACAGAACCAAAACCTAGTAAGACAGGGAAGACTTCTTCTCTTTACTGAATCCTGTAATTCCCCAGCAAGTAAAGCATGGAAATACATCTGCATGTAGCAGATGTTGCCCTCTGGAAGATTCACTGTGTATCTTCAAGGTGAGAATAGCCCTTCCAGCTTGCTTGGTAGTAAAAAGACTACAAGAACTTCTGCTTTCTTACTGGAGATGATATAGACATATCACACACAAGTATTTTAAGTTCCACATAACCAACCCGCCAAGACATTCACTTCAGCCTTTACCAGATTTAAAGAATGAAAAGCAGATTCCCAGCAGGCCACAGAAGCATTTGGTTTGTGGAACCTGGAGGCCTACAGCAGCAGAAGAGGACAGATTCCTCAGGTTGTGAATAATGTGAATTTCCTCTTGAGCACTTACTTGAGAGAACCTTTCACTCGTGTTTGATCCTCATCCTGAAACTTATGCTGGTAACTGACCATCATGAAAGAATGGGGGATTCCCAGCTGAAACACAAAGGGCACAAATGTATGAAACCATGTCCTTGACCACTGCTGAACTCTCCCCCCAATTTCCTTTCTCATCCTTGAAGTGGCACAGAACACAGAGCAGTGCTTGACACAACCTCTGCAGCCTGTTACCTAGGCTGGGTGTAACATGGATAGCACCAACTGGTCCCTTAACCTCTAGTCCCAAGTCAGACTACTGCCAAGACAGGAGGGTGAGATCCCTCTCTCCCCTGGGGCAGGACTGCTGTCCCTGTGGCAGCAGCAGGGCTCTCACCTGCAGTGCCAGGGTGAAGTGGCTGGTTTTGGTGTCCCGGACAATGCTGGTGTTCATGGCTGACTGGATGCCCCACCGCCACTGCAAGTAGCCCATCGTGTTCTTGTCGAGGTTGCGGGCCAGGACTGTGGTGAGGCCGGGGCGGACCCCGCGGGACGAGAACTGCAGGGCACAGTTTGTGGTGATGAAACTATGGAAGTGAGGAAAGACTCATCAGTGCTAAAACACAGGCTCTCAGGTGGCCTCAAATTTCTTCTTGCCCAGGAACTTTGCTGAATGCCTAGAGACCATCCTGCAAGGAGTGCGACACCCGAGGTTTTCAGGGAAAAATCAAAACTAATTCAGACTGCCCTGACCACAGCAGTGCCCAGGAGAGCAGGTCGTGCCCTGGTTACTGCCTGTGCCCAGGCAGCTGCTGCTCCCGACCTTCCCTCCTGCCCAGCACAGGTAACAGCCTGGTCTCTGCAGCACAGCACACTCAGCTGCTGGCACAGAGCAGCCCTGCTATTTAGTAACCCTCAAGCATCAGCTCCAAAAAGCAGCACTAAGGCTCTCCACAGGGAACAAGAATCCTGTACAAGCTCTGAGGAATGTTGTATTTACTAAATTAGAAAATACAAATGAAGGAGCCTACACTGGCTCCTACAGTGCTCTGGTATGTGACTTCAATCACAGCCCTTACCTTGTATTCTCGTTTGCAACCTAAGACTTCTATTAATTTGTGAACAGACACCTCAGTAATGGCAAATTTGGTATTATTTCCCAAAAATACAACATATCATCTCCTGTTTTGCTGTCAGAAACTCCCTCTCACACATGGAAGCCTCAGAAGAGCTTCCCAGAGCTTTTGTTCTGCTCCCAGAGCCAACTTCTGTTGCTCTGATTGGAGATCATACCTCAAGTATCATGAATCATGAGAACATCAACTACAAATCTAAGGATGGGGAACATAGACCCTCCTTAAACTGGAAGTATGAAAATGGAGAGCACCAAAACCCAGATATGGTACAAGTCTTTTGACGATACAAATATGACCTTAAATCTAAAGAGGAAATATCTTATTTTGTAGGATAGAAAACAAATCCAGAATTAGCGTGGAAGAAAATTCAAGTAATTTACTTAGTGTGAAATATTAACCATTAGACCATTTTTCTAATATTTACCATCTTGGTGTAAGATTACGGAATATCTTCAGCCCAAAGAGAGGTCCATGAAGGTCTCCTGCTCCAAACTCCAACTGTTCAAATGCACAATGCCAGAGTGTTAGAAGAAAACAACCTTTACAACAGTGACAAAGTATGTCACAAGTGTCATTTTTATCACAGACGTTTTACACATCTGAGTAACATTTACCACCTCTTTCAGCACTCTCCCTTTCCTGCACCTTTGCATTCAGAAGAAAAGGTGTCTCGCTGAGTCAGGGTTTATGGGTAAAACAAAGCCAGTTTCATAAAGCTACAGGTGACTGCTACTGGCACCTGCTCTGGTCACTCCAGGGAACATGGAGAAAACACCTCCCTCACAAAATCTTGATGCAAATCAAAAGCCTCCAGTCTATGAATTCTCAAACAAGAGGAAAACTCCCACTCCCCCAAGCTGAGGAAACAGGCTAGCAGGAGCCACTGTGCAAGAAGGAAGGCACAGGCACTGGTATAGCAGCCACCTGCCAGCTATACCAGTGATACCATGAGCATGTCAAACAAAGCCCAGCTTGCACATGGCTCAGTCCATATCTGCTGGGGACTCAAACTATTTCCCCCACAACTTCTTCCCTTGAGAGAAAAGCAGTTTTGGAAGCAAAGGCAAACTATCATGCTGCCTAAGGTGCCTGCTCACAGCACTGGAAGGTACCTCAGAGCCTTCAGACAGAGAAATTAGAAAGGCAGGAGACATCAGGTAACAATTCTGTCTGCACAAGTGAAGTCCAAATTGCATGGCCAAACGGAGAGGGGAAAGAAATAAGAAAACCCAAGGTTTGGCCTTTTTCTCAAATTCCTTTAAGAATTCCTTTTTCTACACTCTACAGAATGTAGCAAATGAGAGATAAACCACAGCCAAAGTTCCCCCCACCAAAATAAACACTGGGTAACAGACTGAATATGAAACTCCACAACAGGTGTACCCTTACCTCTCCCCATCCCTTGGCAGATGTCACTCGTCTCAGAGCAAGGTTAATTGATCCCCCTCCATTCCCATTCTGGGTGGAAAGGTTACCAGACAGTATTGCTGTGTCCGTGGCAGTCAGGGGTGCCTGAAAAATGAATATATTGTGAGCAGTAACTCTGGTCCAGTTCACACAATTAGTGCATGTTCTACAGGGATGTAATCACAACTGCAGAGTGTATGTGGGTTTGTAGTCAAATACCAAGTATGGCAAAAAGTGAGATAATTCTTACAGTACCAGACACTTGTGACACCTGTAATGTACCTCTTGAAGTCCTGACCCTGAGCTGCAAATTTAGTTTTAGACTAAATTTCTACAACTCTCTGGGGAGAGGAAACAATTCCCATTCTCTTCCTTACCAACATCCTCAAAAATGGGTGCCATTCGTTTTCATCCACTGAACATACCATATTCAGTCAGAACTGGATACTGAGCACCCCCACTGGCAGGAGGGCAGGACCACTGCAGCCCACAAACGAGTCTCCTGAAAGCTGCAGGGCAAACCCACCATGCTGCTGGCCCTGAGCTGCCCTTCCCCACCTGCGCTGTCCCCCCCAGATCCCGGTGAGAACCCCTGAGCAGTGTGTTCTGTGCCTCATTCACTCAGGCCCTGCTCACACGTCCGTGTCCGCCCTCCTCACCTCGATGGACTGGGATATGTGCATTTTGTTTATCTCAATCTGGGGAAAGCTGCTCCCAGGCACATCTTCGTATTCCTCGTCATAACGATCAAAGAGGTCGGTGGCATCTATTCCCACACTAATTGTTCCCTGAGGGATGACAAGTGAAACAAGCACTCAGCATTAGCAAACATCCAACACACACAGGACAAGTGGCTAAAGCATTCCTGTATATGACCACATTTTTGTGCAGTTTTCCCTTTTTCTGCAATTACCTTTTCCACTCTAAAATTAATTTCCTAATACACAAGACAAACAAATGTCAGTGATTACAATATTCCAAAACAGGAGAAAGGGCAGCTTTTCAGCATGAACTCAACTTGCAATCCTGAGGTCATTTTTCTATTGTGACATATTATAGAAGCAGGTAGAACACCTTTACAGAGCAGGTTTCTTCTTCCCCCACAACTGAATCTGCTATGTCAGTATTTTGAAAGTTAAGATAATATATTTCAGAAATTGATTTTCTTCAATGGAAGTTAGCCAGAAAGCCTCTATGTGATTCTTTTTATGAGTTATCTAAACTAATTTACTTCTAACCTGCATCATTCACTTGCAATTGACCTCATTATTCAAAATTTTTGTTTTCTTTTTCTAGTTCATATCTTATCAAAAGAAGAAAATCTTGACAAACTTTTAGTAAATGGTAAATATTTTGTTTCTCATAGAAAAACTTACTCCTGCAAAAAACTAGGCCACAGCTCCATAATCTGGCTACCTGATGCTGTGCTCCCTCAGACCAACTACAGGAGTGGGTTTCTTTGAAAAGAGCATGATTAGATCCCTGTCTGGGTCATATAACTTCAAGAGGCTTTGGAAACCTTCCCTATGGACCCATTCAGCAGCATCCCAGCTCCTATAAAATGTACCAAGTGCAATAAAAAACCCCTCTCTGCACAAGCACAGACTAAACTCTGAGCAGTTTGTATATGGAAACTCAAAAGCTGGGTAGGTACAAAACCCACGCACACCGTGGTGTGCCTGGCCGAGGCCAAGCATGGATGGAATAAATCCTTATTTCAGTCTGAGGGAGCATTTTTCCTTGCTCACTCCACTCTAATCACATATGGAACCATAAATAAAGGAAGAATTGCAGAGTCTGACAGGACTCAAATCCTCTCTCTGCCTTGGCTTCCAGCTTTTTGCTGTGGAGATTCCCGACCTCTTCTCAGTGTTTATTTTCTGATTTCTGACGCACCAAAAATTGGATAAATATTTTAACATTGAAAAGTACCATCATTTTCAGGAGAACCCTGGAACTGGGTTCTAACCATGCTTGGCAGCTGGAGAATTTCAGAGCAATTGCACTCACTGTTCTGTGAGGCAGCACCAGTGGCCAGCTCCTGCCCCTTCTGCACTTTCAGGAATCATCTTCAAAGTCACCTTCAAGGGACTCCAGACCCTACAGCTCCTCCAGTTTCAGCCCTCTCTTGTGCTGTGCTGTTCCTCGAAAGGAGGTCAAAAGAAGAGGGAAGCAAGGGAGAACCACTAACTGCCCTGGAAGGGCACAGCCTTGTGCTAGCAAACACCCACTGGAGACCACCTTGCTGTACTTGTGCCATGATGCTGCATGGATCCATGTGCATTCCTGGGATTCATTGCACCTCATTTCTCTAAAACGTACTCAAAATCTTAGGATTTCCTTTTTCACACTTGTGAATTGTAAAGTAAATATCCCTCCCAAGGAAAAAAGTAAAACATCTGAACCTAACCATGAAAATCCACAGGACCTGTTCAGAGGAAAGGAGCCTCTCCCTGTTCCCTCTCTGGCTCCCCAGCTGACCTCCTACTCCCCTGCCTTTCCCTGAGGTGAACGGTGGACCCTGGGCAGACCCTCCACCTCCCACTAAGCAGGTGAAGTCACCCCAGAGGTCTGTGGATCCTGGCAAGGAAATTGGTTCAGGTGCAAGCACAGGAAAAGCAGCAGATGGTAAAGTTAAAAATATTCCCAGAGAATGAGAGCACCCCTATGCCACCGGATAATAGAGGGGACTGCTGCCGCTCCCAGCTCCCATCAGCCACCTGCTCTGACCATGGGAAATGAGGAGCTCTCCCCAAAGGAAGAGTGGCAGGAGGGAGCTGTAAGGCCTGCTCAGAAGCCAGCGCTGCACAGCGCAGCAGCTCCCGGGGCAGGGAGTGGGAGCAGCTCTACGGAGCCATCGGAGCCGGGATCAGCTTCTACAGTCACCTTCATCTGCCACCCTGTGAACAGGAAACAGACTCGTGGAATTCACAGATGTGCCAGAGCAGAATATAGTCCCTCCTTTTTCCCTATGAATTTACCTTCAGGAAGGTGACACCTGGAAGCTGTGCCAGGCTATGCCTTGAGGGGCCTGTATTCCTTAGATGTTGACCTTCCACAGCAGGAAAATATGGAGATTTAATTTCTCCTAACGTGAAATGGTTCTTCTCAAACCAAGTAATGAACTTTTCAACCCTTCTGCATGTCTTTGAAAGCAAAAACAAAGCTCTAAAAGCAAATAGGAGACTCAATTCCAACCCTCCAAATTGCCTACATCTGGTTATTGCTCAACATTTCTGGTTAAAACGCTTTATTTTTGTGGAACTGTTTTATAGAACTGACAAAATGTTGGACATTTTAAAATAACTTGCGCTCGTGTATGAAATGATCACAGCTGTGCTCCCCAATTCCACGGGAACACTGCCTGGAGAGACATTTCCATCGGCTGCCAACCAGCAATTGCTGTAAACACCCAGATGGCTAATTTTATCCCAGGACACAGGCCGAGGCTCACAGCACAGCTCACAGCCACGGCGAGCGCCCAGGGAAAATGTCACATTCCTGAAGCACGGAGCAGCATCAGTGGAGATAACCATGCCCCTCTCTGAGAACATCTCTCTGACCCCGCTCACCCGCACCTTCAGCAGGGACTGTTTGCCTTGACTGGTCTGTGGCACCCAGAACCCCCTTCCTGTGAGAATAATGCTGTCAACAGATACTCACACAACATCTTATGCTTGTTTAACCTTCCAGTAAAAACCAGTTCTTAGTGTCTGTGCACTACCCACAGCCTGGGGATCTGTACAGTCCATTGGCTTTGCTAAGAGCAAAGGCGGTGCCAAGGTGAATGTCTCAAAATATTACAGGTCTCCTTAGATGGGTGTTTTCCCAAACCAGTCCTAAGCACCCCTGCACTGCCACATCTGTCCACTCAGAAAACACTGTGATTTTACACTGAAGTATGAATTCATTCGGGGAGTGTAGATGCAGCTCTTGGATCATGTTAGTCACTGCATGAGAACCAGGATTTTTGTGATTCAGTAAGCTTTGAAACCTCAGTCAGGGACAATCCTGAGAAACCTCGGGTTTGCCTCACACACTCATCAAGCCAAGAGCCAGCAAAGCCACTGGCAGTCTGTGCCATGGAGTACTCCAGTCTACCTCCACGTCCACCTCTGCCTGCCATCCCAACAGTGCTCCTGAGCACCTCTGACCAGCCAAGGTTGGCTGTGAGGTGGGTCACTCAGGGTCAGAGTCGGCTGCTCAAACGGGGAACGGCATCCAGGACAATTCTCATCCTGAGTGCACAATCAAGCTTTATGAAAACAGGCACTAAGTGTGATATTGGCAGGATCCCAACCCTGTTCAGGCTGACTCTGCTCACTGTGTTGCTGCCCAGCTGCTCAGGGCTGCCTTGCATTTGTCACTGGTTTCAAGGCTGCATTGGAATAGCTCCCTGCATTCTTGTGACACTGCAACAGTGTCAAAGGGAAAAGCTGTCAGGTAACTGCAGGGAGATAAAGTTTATTTAGAAAATCTAGAAGGAAATCATAAATATTTCAGTTTCAGGTCTGTTTTCTTGAAATTGCTGAAAAAGGTATTTTGCCCCAAAAGGTTTCAATGAGAAAAGAAAGTAGAGGATTGTTCAAAGAATGAGCTGTTCTCCCCACACTGTCCAGAGAAACTGCATATGCAAAAGAGAGAAAGTCACGCAGTTAGTGTACATGCCTGAGGGCCTCTTTCATCCAGGTCCTCACCCAGGCTCAGCATACCCTGCACAGTGGTGATAATTTACGGATCCACTCTTGTGACCAGGGTTAAGTCTTTGCTTACCTTTGGATTAGTTCGCTGCTGCAGTCTCCTCTCTTCCCTCTCTCTCTGCAAACGCTCAAATTCTTCCCTGATTTCAGCTGCAGTTCTCTTTCGTTCCACAACCTGCTCAAAAAGAAATGAGAACCAAAAGATCACCAGACTGAGGCTGTTCAGGGCATTGCACTGCTGGGGGGATGGAGGCCCACGAACCTGGGACGCACTAACACGCTGCCCCAGCTGCTGAAAGCTGCTCTGCACCAACCTCAATAGTCAGAGTTTGGAAGGAAGCACCTGGGCCAAATCAAATGGTAGGCATGAGAGAAAACTCCATGCTTTGAGAGAAGGGAATATGGTCTTGTTATTTCCATTCCCTTGACAAAACTAGGGCAAAGAGCTTTCCTACCACAAGCACTAGACACTGCAGTGCTGTTATCCTCAGCGATCCATTAACTGCTCTACCAGGTGTGGACACAAAAATGAAAGCAACTGAAAGGCTCTGGCCTGAAGTGAACTGATTCAGTGAGAGTTCTGTGATTTTAGGCTATGCTGTTCCACAGCTGCTTACCTGACATGGCCCAGGGAATGAGGATTTTAGGGTTTTGGTATGGATAGAAAGAGTATTGGATTTGGATTTTCAAAATTAGACCAAGTCTGCAAAAAGCAGTTCAGAAATGTCTGTTACACGCTGCCACTGCACCACATTTCTGGCAACTGACTCCAAACTTGACCTCGGTGCTGACCTGACCCAACACCATATGATTCTGCTGCAATCAACTAGGGCTGGCAGAGGCCAGCAAGGGACTCAACGGCAGGACAGCCATGAATGAACAGGTTCTCTTCCAAAGCCCATAAAACCCAACCAAAACCAAATCAAACCAAAAACACCAAAAAAAACCCCTACCAACCCCAAAAAGCTCAGGAAGAAAAAGTAATTTCAAACTCAGAAGCTAGCTGAGAAGATGTTTTGGATGAAAAAACAAGTTTCGGATGAAAAAGATGGGACTAGATGGACAATGACGACACATTCATCTCAGACAAAGATGTTGCCTGTCATGGTAATATCCTGCCAGGGAACTCTGAATGTCAGGTTTATGGTTCTCTTGTTAAGTGCAGAACCCAAGTGTTCTTCGAAAATCCATCATGGTGTTTCAACAGGGACAGAGAGACAGAAATAACTGACCAAGGATGCCTTCAGACCAACAGGCATTTACTACCAGCCAGGTGTCAGTGCAGCTGGTAGAACAACAATGGCAGGTAAAGGTGGGTTTAGTCAAGGCCACTGGCCATAAGGTGCTCAATTTCTCTCACCTCCCAGCCTTCCATCTCCAGTCCTCTCCTCCCATATATGTCATAGATGGCTCTGGTCTGTGGATCACTAAGCACTGCAAATTAAAACCAAAAGAGAGGAGAGAACTCAGTTTTCAGTCTTCTCCTCGGATTTCAGACCAAGACACCTGCATTACTTGGAATTCAAGCACAGCTCCTGGAAAAGTCTTGTTCTACAGTAGTACATGGACGGCTCCTACCAGCTTCCAATCTATCTGCACCCCAGGTGCAACTTGCACACCAGGATGTAAGTAAATTTCAGCTTAATTCAGACTATTTTAAAAGGGCTTTGGCATGAGAGAAAAACTCTGACTGCTACGAATCAGTTGTCTCTATCTCAGTCTGAGCATGTGGAAGAACTTGCTGGAAAACAATGGAAACTGAAGTCAGGTGACATGGAACAGAACCTTGGGATGCAGCAGTTCATCAGTACAATATGAAACTGTCTTTCTGTTTGAAGCTTTTCAATCTTCATTCTCCTATGGAAGAGGTATTCAGAAGCAAGGGAAGTGATGAGAAGATCATTTACAACACGCAGCAAGTAAGACAGAGACTCCACATCTCATTCCCTGCAGCATTTATACAGCATTTCTCCTCTGACTGACGGGACGGAAGCAGGAAACAGCATCGCTAAGTATCAGCAAATTTAATTATTAATTTGTAATAATAAATAGCTTCAAAAAGCACGAAGACACAGCTCTCCTAGAAACCCCATGAAAACAGTTTTTGCAAAGCTCAGCCTCCCCCTGACCTTCATACGCTTGGTGGACAAGGTTGAAGAGCTGCTCAGCCTGTGTTTTGAGCTCGGGGTCGCGGTGCTTGTCGGGGTGGTACAGCATGCACAGCCGGCGGTACGCGGCCTTCAGCTCCTCCTGCGAGGCCTGTGGAAAGCACCAAAAGTGAACTCGGGTACAACCAATGCCACTTCCACAAGGTCACTCTTAAGATCAGCCCTGAAAGGGAAGTCCATCAGCTGTTACGTGACACTAGTTTGGCCAAAGCAGGAATGGAATATTGTTTCATTATATAAGTTAATAAAATGTTCAATTATCACACCAGGATCATCCGCACTATCTGTAGCAGAACAAGTGACCTCAACAACAAATTCTACTCATATTTCAATCTTAATCCCCAAGGAGATACTTTAACTATCCAAAAGCAGTGACTTTCCACATGTAAATCCACAGTTCTACACTCATCCCAGCATGCCACAGTCCCCAGCACCCTGCTGTGCTCCCCAGCACCTCGTTCTGCTCCCCAGCAGGGTCTGTGTCGTGCTGCAAGGGAGGGAGGTGCATCACCTGCCCACAAAGCCACAGACAAATAACCATGAGAACACTGTGTCACCAAATGCATCAAGAATGAACCTGCCCTGTCCTTTACCACAATCACTCTGGGACCTCAGATAGCGCCCGGCCTCGTTCCAAGGACACGGATGGCTCTTTCAGAAACAATGGAGGAACCCCCCACTGCCTTCATTATCATCTCTCAAGAGACAACCTCCCAGGGATGCTATTTTCAGACTCCAGTGAGTCCTGGTAACCTCTCCTCTCTCACCTCATGCTGCTACAACCCCTGCACTGCAGCCCCTGTCCACTCCTTGGAGATTGCTTAATGCCTACTTTTTAGAAGTGCAGTTGCCAAAATCAACCAGAACTTCTCCCCAGCAGAGCTTCACAGAGCTACCAATTGTCCAGTTCCCAAAATGTCCAGGCATGAACCAGTTCCTGGGCACAGGGGGCATTCCTGGAGGAACATGCAGAGGAAAATAATCAAAACCTGACAGTCCTGGCTGTCCCCAGGGGCTGCCACAACCAGGACTCAGGACAGCCAGTGAGGGGGGGCACCCAGAGAGGGACATCAACAATGGGATTTATAGACACAAATTCCATTTACTCTTAATGGTCTTCAGGGAACAAAGATGGCACAGTTTCCAAGCTTTCACTGGGGAAATAAAGGCCTTAAAAGGTCATTTCTTAAAGTAACATCTTTTTTCCCCCCACTTGTGGCAAGGAGGGTTTCCATCACAGAAACGCCACTCACTGGTGTATCAACACCAGGAATCCACCTGGATTTGAGGACAGCTCAGAATAAATCTTTTCTCTGTACGTTTGTACTATTTCACAATAATGTTTTGAAATCATATAGCTAAAGGGTAGCTGCCAAATTTGCTGGTCCCAAGACAGCAGATTAGCTTTTTTCTTTTTACTACTGTGTGCTTTCTCGGATATCAAATTTAAACTCGACTGGGAAGGGAGGGGAACATACAGGCCCCAAATGGCATTTTTAAATCAAATTAATGATAAATGGTTTAATGTGCTATTGATTATATCATAGAAATGAGCAGGTTCATTTTTCATAAATGCCATGTTCAATAAAATGTTAGATTGGGCATTTCATCATCAGTGATGCTCGGATCATTGGTTCAATATTCCATGAGCAACAGCCTCTTTGAAACTGCTAAAGAAACCCTGACAACATTTCAGATTGCCGGGAAATACCTAAGCCACTAATAATTGTATGTAAGTTACATTTTTATTACCAAGACTCTGGGCAAACTTAAAAGGCCTCCCATCTCCCTATCTGGGGTTTAAACAGCCTCATTTGATGTCTCAAACACAGCATAATGTTTTTAGCAGAGTAACATCTCTAAAAGATGAACTATTCACATCCCCCCCCCCACCATCTCCACTTGCAGGCTCCCATCCCTCTATGGGATCCCAGCTCAGCTGCCACATCACCCTGTGGCTCAGCACATAGACATGCTGTTCACTGCATTCCACTACAGGGCAGTACTGCTGACGTTAATTTGCAAGGGGCAATTAACAAGCACCCACTCCTCTCTGTTGGAATTACTCCCTTGCATACCCCTTTAACTCAGCTGCAGCTCTCTGCTGTACCAAACCTGAGTGTCTTGCTCTGGAAGCCTGCCTAAGTTAAGTATTAAACCCTCCCCCAGCAGTGGCAACCCTTGTTCAGTTCCCACCCCTGTTTTAACCTCTGCACCCTGCTGTTTGGAAGGGGGAACTACGAAAGCTCCCAAGGCAGGTACAAGCATGGCATGGCCCCACCGGCTTTGAACCAGACCAGTGGTCTCAAGTTGCACAGAAACTTTTCCAGCAGGAGCCCAGCATCAGGGAGTTCTGCAAACAGCTCAACCGTCACACACTCTTCCTTCAGCAATGTGGCAGATTCCCACAGATGAGGCACAGGAGACTGTCCCTGCAGCCCAGGGACTGACAGCAGTCCCAAAGGGAATTTTTCGAAGCTGTCAGCCTGAATCGTTTCCAAGTCTGGACCTCCCTCTGCACACATTAATGGTGGTGCAGTATGAGCTTTGTGTGACTCCAATGGCAACATCCAGGACAATGGGCTTGAAAAGTGAGGTCTGTTTACGCATACACACACACACACACACACACAAACACATAATATATTGCTGTTGCATTTGCTGAAACAAACTACGGCACAGCTCCTATATTCAGATACTTGGAGATTTGCCTAATTGTTACTATAAAAAATAGTTGCCTCCCGTAAAGTTCCGAACTGATCCAAAATCGCACCAAATAATAGCCATCTATTCTTAAAAGTGAAATCAAGGACTCTCGATCCTTCTTTTACGGCGGGAGAGGTGCTTTGCAAAAACGCCGGTGTTTCCGAATCGGAAACCTTCGGGAAGCGCCCCCGGCCCCGCCCGAGCCCGGCGGGGGCGCGCGGCCGAGGGGGCGGGTGAGCCCCGCGCGCGGAGCTGCTCGGGAGCGCCCAGACCGCCGCGATTCGGAACGAAACGCGCATTTCTCGGCCTCAGCCGCCGTTCGCCCGCCGCACACAGCCGGGAGCCCCGTGGCCCCACCCGAGCTCTGCCGTCCCGCCGCCAGCGGCGGCCTGGGCTGAGGGCGCGCCTCAGGGGCACCGCTCCCGCCGCGGTGGGCAGGGGGGTCTCAGCCCGCCCGCCCCGCCCGGCCCCGGCCCCGGCCCCGGCCCCGGCCCCGGCCCCGCGGCCGCACCTCGCGGCGCACGTTGAGCAGCCCATAGTAGTCCTGGTTGTCCGGCGCCTCCTCGCCCAAGGCCGCCGCCATCGTCCCGACCTCTCACCCCGCGCTGCCGCTGCAGCGCCCCCCCGCGGACCGGCGGACCCAGCGCACGCGCACGCGTGTGGGTACCGCCCCCCCCGGCGCTCTCGCGGTCCAGGCGTGTGCGCGTGCGCAGCGCGGGAGCCGGGAGGCGGCGGAGGCGGCGGAGAAGGAGGAGAAGCGGCGGCGGCGGCGAGGGGTGAGTGAGGGAGGGAGGGAGCGAGAGACTGAGGGAGGGCGCGGACTGGGCCGTACCGGGGCACCGGCCGCTCCACCGCGCTCCGCTCCGGCCGCATTCCCGTCCCGGCGCCCTGGCGCGTCCCTCTCGCCGAGGTCTCTCCGCGGCCGAGCGGCGGCTGTGGCGGAGCCGGGATGCTCGGGGCCTCCGTCCGCCCCGCTCCCGGGCAAGACGCCCTGCGCCAGGTGCGGTGCCTGCCCAAAGGGCCCTCGGGACCTGCCCAAAGGGCCCTCGCCCACCCTGGTCACTGGCGGGACCTGAAGGGGGGACGGTGTCCCGAGGCCTCTTGCCGCCGTAGCAAGAAGGCGGTTTCCAAACCCTGCTGTGACCAGCGAGCCGCTGTTCCGTGACCGCTCCCGGGGCTGGCGGAGGGCAGAGGGAAGCCCGGCAGCCCGGTCCAACGCAGGGTCGCGGGGCAGCTCTGAGCTCAGCGGTGTCGGACCCGCGGCTCGGCCGGCGGGGACACACCGAGGGCACAACGTGTGCTCGTTTGTCACCAGCAGATCTGGAGCAGTTCTCCTTGGATCAATAGAGCTGCTTTGGCTTTTGGAGTAGAGAACAAGGGCCTGGAGTTCACGCTGTGCTGCCCTCCCTGATGGTGGGTTAACCCAGCTCTGAGTACCGAAACTGAAGGAAATGCCTCCAAAATGTGCAGAGCACAGAGCTTTTAGCAAAGGGCTGCCCAGTTGCTGTGTTAACCCGAGTGCTGGCAGACAGACTGGGTGCTTGTTGACATCACTGCTGTGATAAGGCTGTCAGGAAGACAAATGCAGCCTTTCCTGGTCGTGAGTGGTTGTTCCCCAGTGGCTGGGTTTGATATTTGGGGAGGGTGCTGGAATGGTTTTCAGGTACTGCTGTCTGTAAGACCTCTCATTAACACCAGTGCAGCCCAGCATGGAGCTGGAACTGTGCCTTCCCATTCTGAAGCTCAGCTTGTCTGCTTTGGATTTTGGATCTTCACGTAACTTTTATTTGAAAACAAGAATGTTTTAATATTTAATAAGGTTTTTTTTCTGATCCCAGGGTAGTTAACAGGGAAGTATTGATTGTTTTATAGCAGTTCCTCTGCACTCCTGGTAAGTGAGGCACAGTGCTTGGAACAAGAGGTGCACAAAGGACCCTTGTCTGAGAAACCATGTGGAAATGGGTCTGTTCTGCAGGGGAGCATGTCTAGCACCGCTTTTCCTCAATGAACCCACCTGCTAGATGGATTTTGTTTCCACGTGGTTTAGGAGTCATTGAGTCTGTGCAACAATGCAAAGGAGACTCGAGTTCTGAGGATGTCAGTTGCCATAGCAACGCTATTTCCCGTGGATTTTGGTCCTGTCATAATTGTGCTCTTTTCCTAACGTGATTTGGGAACTGTGTGGTCCTTGGGGGTGTTAGTGCCAGAGTTACTGGGGAATCCTTCCCCTTACCAGATTGATCTAATGCTTTCCTAAAAGACCCAGCTGCTCGTTGCTGGCGCTGGTTGCTGTTCCCTTGCATCACAGATGATTCAGGGGAAATTTTGGGAATGTTCCACAGGTGTCACATCTTGGCAGGGAAATACAGGAGGAGAGAAATACGACTTCAGGGAGCTAAATATGAACTGTGCTTTCTAAGCATATAGAGAGAGCTCTTTAAAACTCTGCATTATAACAAAGGAAATGTAACATCTATGGCAAAAAGCAACTTGAGGGGGGGGAAAAAAAGGAAGAAAAAAGAAAAGTAGTCGTTTGTGCTTTTCTGAGCTGCTGAGGTTTGGCCTGGGGTGCAGCCTCCTCTTGCCCATGTCACTACTCACAGGTTCCCCACACTGCACGTGGAAGTGCTGTGGTGCTGGGTGGGACACGGTCCCTGCAGGAAGGGAAGCAGCCCCCAGGACTCAGAGCTGGGTTTAGCTGGCCGTGTGCTGTCAGAGCTGTGACACCACAGCTGCTGCTCCCGCGTGTGCAGCGTGCTCCTCCAGCAAGCCCTGAGTGGCCTCACTTGTGGTGACTCAGCCCTGCTGCGGTGGAGCCAGAGGTGCCAGGATCTCCTCTGGGGCTGGATGGAGCTGCCCTGCCCGGCCCCAGCAGGGCCAGGACACTGAGGGGCCCAGTGCAGCAGATTCTCCCAGTGGAGTCACTGCTGGGAACCTGTCCCCTCACCGAGTGGTTTTGCTATTATTAACTTTAGTTCCATTGCAGCTCAATGGAGGGAAAAACTAGAAAGTGCCATAAATTCAGCCGAGCTTGTCAAAGCTGTCAAATTACCCCCTGACAAAGCTCCTGCCTCTAATGACTACAGCATCAGCCAGAGGGGATGTCTGTGATGGGGCGACAGCGCCAGGGCCCAGCACTGTTACACTTGTGATGTGCTGTCATCAGGGCCTCCAGGGCACCAGTCAAGGGTGATGCTCTGACCAGAGTTAATTCTTAAAAAAAAAAAAAATTAAGACATTCCAAGGATGTAGAGTAGCATCCTACCCTCTGTTCTCAGCCAGAGTAATGCTGATTTCTAGTAAAGATCTAAATTCTGCTAAATTCTAGTAAAGGTCTTCCCTGGTCCCATTTCTTAGCATTACAAGTCCAGAGAGATAATGTCTTTGCACGTATAAAAGGTGGTATTGATTTCCTGTTACTGTTGTCCTGAAATGTGCACAGGGTGTCTGTGGAGCAGTGACAATCCTCCATCACTAGCTTTATGGGAAAAGAATGGTTATTGAATCTCTTCCCATAAAATATAATCTCTTTCTTCCTTCCAGAATTTGCCCACTCCTGGGGGAGTCCCTCATGTTATGTCTTTGAGGAAATTGATTTTTTTTGTCTCCACTTTGTACACTTGTGTTTAGTTTTATTTTTAATTTGGCTCATGTGATGTGAAGTGAAGGCTTCCCTAACATTAAGCATGCTTTCTCAGTCTTGTACTGCTTCTCTTTCATGTAGATTAACACTTTCAGAATGTTTTAAAGTAAAATAAAGATATTTGCTTGGCACAAGTCTCTCTTGTTGTTGCTAGGAATTTTTTTACTCTGGACAAGTTGTTGCCCTACTCTTTCTTTCCAGGCAGGGCTGAGGCACTGACAGCTTTTTAGCTGCTTACAGATAAATTCTGGGTAAGTTTCTGGAGTCAAACACATGCTGATTTATCATGGCTGAATGACACCATGGTGGAGAACACAACTTGCAGTGCTGTCTGCTCAAGAAGCAGTGTGGTCTTTCAACTTGAACAGTTGCAAAAATACTCTGTCAAATATGTCCTTTCCTCTGTGTAGCAAATGACTGACTATGGGATTTTTCCTTTCAGGGAGGAAACGGCAACATGAATTCATAGATGATGAGTAGGATGCCAAAGCCAGAGATGACAGTGCTCTTGAAGAAATGCTGGGTAGAACAAAAAGGTAAAAGGAACAGCTAATTGAGTGCATTTCAGAGCCTGTGGGACTTCGTGGGGTACCTTTCCTTATGAGGCAAATGGCACACCCCCTTGAACCAGAGCTCAGTGTTCTGAATTCCTCCTCCTCTGTTTTGCATGAAGTCCCAGTGCTGCCTCTCACTCCTGACCTGCTCTCTCTGTGCTTGGGCTTTCCCCAGAGCTGTGTCACTCTGTACCTAAAGCCCGTGAGACTCATCCTTTCCACCCTGTCCTTGCATGCACAGGGGCTGCAGCTCTCCCTGCCCCTCCAGGCCAGCAGTCACACCAGGTCTCTGCTGCCGTGGTTGTGCTGAGGGCAAAGCCAGAAAAGAGCTGCACTGGGTGGGTCCCTTTGCAGCCAGTGCCGTGCTCTGGAGCGTCGGTCACTGGTCAGTCGTGGCTCGTTCTGGCTGGGGACGTGCCCTGGGTGGGCACACACGGCTGCAGTGTTGGGATGCTCTGCAAACAGGTGCCTCTGCCAGGGGTGAATCGCTCTGCTACTCTGCTGTCTTTTACTGTGTTTGGTGTTAATGCTGTGGAGGTGCCCAGAGGAATCACTTCTTATTGGCTCTTTCATTCTGAGAAATTATCTCTGTAAGGGAGGCATGATAGTCCACCTGAGGACTTGGGGAGGTGAGAGGCAGATTTAATCACACCTGCAGAGTGCTGCACACTGGAAAGGCCTCATTATGGTCATCCAGTGGCAGCAGAAGTGGCTGAAGCAACTGATGAGGAGCAAGAAAATCTTTAGTAGTAGTGTAGTCCTCCTTTGGATATTTTCATGCCTGTTTAGGGCAGACTGACTTCAATCCCCCAAAAGTCAAAAGCAAATGTTCTCCTTGAAAGTGTTCCAGGTTTGTAGTGGTGAACTGTGTGTTGCCCCTGGCTCTCAGCTCCCTCTGGCAGCAGGTGTGTGGGACACCAGGGCGTTTCTGGGGCAAAGCAGAAGATCTTGTCAATAGTGTGTAAAGGGTTGGTTTATATAAATAACAGCTCTATTCTGCTGGAAGCTTTGTTTTTGAAACAGCAATCAGGGAGGAATTCACTGTAGTTTAGGTGTTGGTGCCATTTGGCAAACTGGAGGTCTGAGTGTCCTTGGAGCCTCCAGCCTGGTACAACAAGAGCCTGTCATGGGGCAGAGCTCTGCACCCTGCCCATGTTCAAAATATCCTCTAAATATACTCTGAAATACAGATTGGGGTTTTTTGAATGATCCTGACTTAAATAAGCTGTCCTACAGTTCATATATATGGTGATACAACTTTTAGTTTAATAACACCAGAGTTGAGTATTCAAGGATACTTTAAATCATAATTAACAAATTTTTGTTGTTGTCAATCCGTATTTTGGGAGATCTGATAGTTTTGTCTGTCCCTTTTCTGCATATGTGTACATTAAGGCTGTTGATGTATTTTTCAACTACTTCTATAAACTTGGATGTAAATCTGTTACATTCTTTGAGTTTCAAAATTCTTCACCATCAGTCTGGAGAGCTTTGAGTCTGTAAAGCTGGGCTCTGTAAAACTGGAGTCTGTGGTGGCAGGAGCCATGTCCCTGTGGCAGTGCCAGTTCCCCAGAGCCAGGACGTGTTCCCTGTTCCTCCCTCTCCCTGTTTGGGGCTCTGGAGCCCAGCCAGCACAGCTGCAGCACCCATGAGTCCAGGTGAAATGTGGAACAGGGAGGTGATTTTCAGTATTTGCTGCAGTTTCAGGAGCTCAACAGACATGCTGTTTTACTGCTCACGCTGGTAAACATTGGCTCAGGGCAGATGCCCAGTGCTGGTGCTTTAGGGTGGCCAGTGGCCACTAGCTGTGCTCAGCATTGCCGTTGCCAGCTCTGGCATCATGGCACATGCTGTCCACTCAGCAGTGGCTGGACAGCTCTGAAAGGACCAGATTTGGCATCAGCACTGTCCCTTCTGCAGGCGTTGTGCTTCAGGTGCTGCCAAGTCCTCGCTGCTTCTGCTTCCTTGCAGCACGTGGTGTTTGGTGTGACCCTGAGGACAGACAGTTGCCTGCTGGAGTAGCTTGTGGTTTTTCCCTCAGCTGTGTCACCATTCAGGTTTTCAGTTGTGGGGGCACATCAGTGGCTGTTACTAGAACTTGGGGCTCCAAGGTTTTCTAATTTTTGTTTGTGGGGTTTTACTGGTTTTGGTTTGGGTTTTTCCCCCAAGAAATTGTGGATATTTTTAAGTAGTACACGTTAGTTCCTCAGATGAGCCATTCACTGCAACGTTGGGAATTTTAATCCAGATATTCACTCTCAACAAACTTGCTATGATGACCATACAAGTGCTTTTGTTCAGAAAAAAATTTCGGTATTGCTACTAAGAACATGAATTGGAATTTTGATTGTGAAAATTATTGGCAAAGTCTGGCCATGTGGAGCAGGTTTTACAGTGTGCATGATGGGCTGTTGATGGGGGTAAGCACAGATCCCGGGGAAGGTCCCAGGTTTCCTGTAAATATTCAGGTGAGGTTGTGCTGACTTACTGACTTACTTGTGCTGACTTGTTTCCCTGGCAGAGATGGCCCTTTGGATACTTGTTAAACAAACATTAAATACAGACTGATGCTGTCAGAAGGAGAATGCAGATCACTTAACACCAAAAGTGGCACTTCACAGGGACCTTTTGCAATTTGTAGCCCAATAAAAAGGGTAACCCCTGTAGGAATATCCTGTCCTTGCCTATTCTGTCCTTTTCTGCAGTGCCGACAGGATCACATTCCTGGTTTTACTTTCATGCTGTCCCAGGCTGAAATACTTCATATTTCACACTCTGGGTTCTATAAATAATTGATATGCCTGTCTTAGCAACTGAGGATCAGCAGCAAATTGTATTATTGTGGAGTAATAGGGATTTTCTGCATTCTTTACTCCTTTTCATCTCTAATTTTCACTCTGCCACTGAGAGTGTAGAAAGTGATTTACTTCACTTTGGGGAAAAAAAAGTATTACTGTTCCAGTGTTACTGTTCCAGTCCTTCAGGGGAGAAAGTTCAGGGGAAAGTCAGAACTCACAAATGAACCCATCTCAGTGAAGACCAGTTATTTTTGCGTATTTGCTGCAGCTACTGTTTGGAAATATTCCTCATTCTGTGCAACTCTCATGGGTCACATGGGAAAGAATAGTTTTAATGGTTAGATGAGGATTAGGCAGACCTATAAAGAAACTCTGCTCTGTAACTAAAACCAGTGAGAAAGTATTAAACCAATCATTTTTGCTGTAAGAACTGCTGTGTACCTTGCTGACAGAGCAGAAGGGGTTTGTGTGATAAGGACCCGTCAGGTCCCCCCGGGAGAACTGGAGCAGCTGTCCTGCCACAGTGCCACTGGGAGCAAAGCATGAGTGACTCTAGTTTGTGACACTGGAATTACACTTCCATTTGGTTTACCTGTTCATAAATAATGATGGGAGCAGTCGGGGAAGTTCCTTCTCATTATGAATTTATAGCATGGAGAGTCCAGTTGAGGTGGAGTCCTTTAAAGATTGGGATAATGCTTTCAGCAATGATGCTTTTTAATTGAAAGCTTAAGTGCTCTGTGTGCTAATGATGCTCCTGGAGGGAATCACAGGAGCATATGACTGGGGACTTGGTTTGGAAGTGCCAGGACGGGTTTCTGGGCAAAGGGCAGAGCTGGGGAGGTGCTGTCTGAGCAGACTGACTTGGGTAAATTTGACTTTGCCTCTGGCTTCCAGTTCTGGAATCTGCATGGCTTTGAGCACCTTCTGCCTTTGTTACCATCACCAATTCCTCTTCCTTTGGTTCTCCTGTTGTTCTTCTGCTGTTGTCTTCCCCTCCCCTCCCCTGATTCTTCTGTTCTCAGTGCCTGAAGCTGACAGTTTCATACCTTGGTGACCGGTTTGGCTCCCAGATCTGTATTTATTCAGTTAATGCAGACAACAGTCCAATTCCAGGGGAGTTAAGTATCTTGGAAAAGATACCTGTTTAAAAACAGGAACACAAATTTCGGAGCATACCTTTAGGGATCTTAAACATCCTTTCCCATTATTATTTGCTCCAGCCGCGGCTTGCGATCCGATCCTGAGCTCAGGTTGTGCTCTGTGGTGCCGGGTTCCCTGGCCAGTGCTGAGCTGGGAGCTGTGCAGCCCTGGGAGCAGAGCCAGTTGGCTGCCAACACTGCACCAGGGCTCCCGGCTCTGGGGCTTCGCAGGATTTACACTTTCTCGTTGGGGAATAGCTGGATTTCCTATACTAGCAGGGGAGGGGGGTTGGACGTGGGCTAAAGCATCCACAGAGAGCAGCCAGGCTATACAGCTTGTTACAGGAGGATGACAGCTTAAAGAAAATTAAAAAAAAGAATCCTTCCATGACCCTCATTGAAGACTGCACTAAAATTTCAACTGAGGCGACCACGGCTGACAATCATACTCCTTCCTTACATGGAATAACTCGATTGTCTTATTAGAATAGAAAGCAAAGACAAATGTCTGGATATAGTGTAGGAAATTGTCTTTACTAAATCTAGCTCAGCACTTATGAGCACCGTATATATTATTTGATTTTGCCAGAATTACATAAACATGGGGGAAAATTGTTAATGTAAGTTGACTGCCGGAATAAATCACAGCCTAATTATTCTTTTTTTTTTCTGGCTAAAATTAGAATTTGATATAGTGGTCAATAGACATTTTCTTTAATTTTTGAGACATAATTTCTAATAGCTAGTCCAAATGAATTGGAGAAAGTTGCTGCAGAATTGAAAAAATAAATTATCCAAATTTTATGGTGACTTACTGTTAAATCTCCTTAGTTGGAAACTTTAATTTACCTCATATTTCAGTTTCTTCTCCTCTAACTGGCTTATGGGTGTATATTAGGGCAAAATAATTGTTACTTTTTTAGTGCCACTGGAGTGCTGGGAGCAGGCACAAAAGGGAAGCCAGACCCCTGGCTCAGCAAAGGCTGAGGGGCTGCAGGGGCAGTGTGTGGGGCACAGCGGGGCAGCTGCTCCCTGGCACTGCTGCCTGCAGCAAAGGCTGACCCTTGGCACCTGTGTCAGTCCCCCTGGAGCTGTGTGATGCTGTCCTGGGATAACTGGGGCTCCAGCACTGCAACCCCCTGGGTGGCCACGTGTTTCCTGTCTGGAGCCAGTGCCCCTGTAGAAGAACAAAGCATTGTTGGCCCTGTTCTTCATTAAACAGGTAAACACTGTGTTTCATGTGGAGGCTACTGGCTTAAATATCCACAAATTCTTTATGGGGTTTTGCACAGCAACACATCTTTCCTCGGGGTGCATTAAAGGGGCCAAGGCTTTTGGACTGTGTTTCACTTTAGCCTGGCATGAATACCCTGTAGCCAGCAGAGTTTTACTACAGATGATTTGAGTGTAGTCTTATATTTCTGAGGGAAATAAATGGGCTCAGAACTGCAGAAGGAACAGCAAGAAGGATGGATCTAAACCCCAGAGTGTGGAAGGGGACTGAGCTCAGCTTCCTGCTAGGGGAGTATGTGCTTTCATCCATTCTGAGTGAGTCCAGTATCCTTAGGCCCTGGTAATGTATATTCTCTTCAATTTCCACACATCGTGTTGGGCAAGTTACTTGGATGGCAGAGCCTTAGGCACAGTATACTTCCCTGGAGAACCTTTTGGAAGAAATGCATGTTTTGGGGTATTTACCTGGTTTTGCTGAACCTTGGAATTGGCAGTTGTACATCACAAATGCAGTGACGTGTTGTGAGTAACAGTGAGTTCACACACATTGTTTTGGTTAAGTCTTGGGTTTATTCCTAGAAGAAACACCTTTGGATTCTGTCAGTGGAGAGAGAAAAGGGCAAAAGCATTTCATTTCTATCATGAGTTTTTTTTAAGCATCTCTCTTCACATTCATGAGAGTATTTTTGAGAAAACACTTGGCATTCCTTGCTTCTAAATCACAGAGTAACTTTTTTGAAACAATTCACAAGGAATGGGGTTCCAACACTGTCATTATGGCTATTAAACCTGTCTGAACTGTTTTCCTTTGTGCTGCTTGCCATAACAATGGTGATGTGTAATTTGTTGAATATCCATAACAGGATATTTGAATATATTCTTTACAGTTTTACTTCTGCATATAGCTCAGCATGCCAAATCATTAACCCAATTAACCAAGCCAGATCCACATCTGCCATGGAATGACAATGAAGATTTTTAAAAGAACTTGGTGTTTCACCTCCCTCTTAACGAAAGCAACTCAGACACCAATCACCATCCATAGCGGCAGCTTTTATCAGCATGCTGATAAAAATTATTCATGATTCAGACTGCACAAACTCTTGGTACATCTCCTCTCTCGCTGCTTATCTGTGCATGTGCCCCTGGAAAGGTAAGAGCGAGCCAGTTTATCCCACATCATCCAGGCACGGGATCCTGTGCAGTTCAGTACCTCTGTGCCTTAACAGCGATTTGAGTTTTAAACAGGGGGAGCTGGAAACCTGAAAGATACCAGCAGCACTTCAATTCAAATGGCTTCTTTCTTATCATTTTATTGCACAGAAATTGAATGAAAATATTTGGGGCTTTGCTGGCATGCTGGATGAAAAATCCCTGTTCAAACAGCATCTGTGGTATTACACAGATCACACTCTGTAGTAACCTGTGTGTGCTGTTAACATTAGGTATGATTTCAGGTGTGGGAGGTTCAGTTCATTAGGGATTTGTGTCTCCTGGTAAAAAAAGCTCATATTGAGGAGGAGAACGGTTCATTAGCTAGATGTAGCAGAGTTCATATGCTGCTTCAGTAACCCCTTAAAAATGCTTTATTCATCCTCATCCGCACAAATTCACAGTCTTTGCAGACCAGGAAGGATCTAGGAAGCCAGACAGTGCTCCCAAGGACTCGTGGCAGAGCAGGGTGCATGCTGCTATGGAGCCAGGGTGGTTGTGTTAGTCCTGGCAGCAGAGCTGTTCCCAACTGCTGCAGTGGCAGTTCCTCCATCCCCAGGCTGTGCTGGCTGGGAGAAGGAGCCGGTGTCCTGAGCAACCTTGTCTCTCCAGCATGGACCTCGTTACTCTGATGAGCCATAGAAGCACAGAAGGAACTGCTCGAGCTTTGGAGGCAAGAGAGAGATGGACACTTGTGTGCGTGCATGGAGCTGACTTGGCAGCTCACTGTGTTTGAGGATGATCCCAAGGTGATGTGATCCATGTGAAGTCCTCACAGTTCCCTGTTCCCAAGGTGCCAGTGAATACTGAAGTGAGGGCTGTGACCAGAATGAATGGTTGTGCCCATCTCCCTGGCAAGAAGGGGAAGGCTGTTTGTGGCAGCAGCTGCTGTGTGTGTGTGGGGAGCAGCCTGGGGTCCTGTGTGGTGTCAGCTACGAACACAGGGTGCTGCAAAATGAGCCCAACAGCTCTCTGGCATTGCTGTGTTTGGATCTGTGTCAGCTGGCCCCACCATTTCTTTTATCTCCTTTTTGTTACTTAGTCTTGCTTGGATACCCACATGGAAGCTCAAGCCCCCTGTGTATGCTGGCCTGACATCCCTGGGGCAGGAGAGCTGCGTGGCTGGAGGTGAGCTGGCTCCTTGGCTAAGCCAGGTGCCCATTTCTTGCTGGAGAAGAGGCAGCAAGGCAGGTCTGTCCATAGGGGCTCTGGCACCTGCCACCCTGAGTGGAGCACTGGGGAGGAGCTCGGTGTGGGCTGGTCCTGCACACCTCACCAAGGCATCACCCTGGTGGTGGGACCTGCCTCAGGGAGTTGCCTGTTCCTCAGCACCCAGGGATGCCTCTTTTAGTCTGGTGTTATCTTTTGCCATAACGCAAACTGTGAGGTGCAACAACTGTGGGGCTACCTCATGTCTCTGCTAAGCTTATGGATCGTCTTGGAAGAATGTCCAAGGAGAAACATAAATTCCCTGGAACTCATCAAGAAAATGGTAGCTCTTTGCCAGTGTGGCAATTAGAAAAGTTTCCGTTTTCAGCATATTTTGAAGAGCTGAAGAAAACAATTGTCTTAGCTGATCCTGTGGCTGCATTAGTGTTTGTGGGTATTTATAGGACACTGTACCAGATGAGCTTTCTGACCATCGGGAGTGAGCCTGTCATTCTGGAGCCTCTTCATCAATGTGCCTTTCACGCTCCACAAGATTAGCAGCTGCTGAAAATAGGAAAAAGGAATTTTCCTTTCTTCTGTCTTAGAAGAGACCCATCACACCATCCTCCTTTCGTCTGGGCTCAGAAGTGGCTTTGGTCCTTAGCAAAGCCAGAGCACCAACAGGTCTTTTTAAAGAAGTTCCGCTCCCAGGGAAAATATCCTTTTTGTGTGTTTAGTAACACACATCAAAGGAAACAACCGTTCCAGTCTTGGTTTGCATTGTGCAGGCATTAGCTGTGGTCCAGTTCCACAGGCTCGAGGAGGCTGCAGTGTCCGTGCTCGTCAAGCTCTGACAGACACGGGGGGACTTAGCCAGGCCAGAACGTGCTCGGGGCACGTTGCTTTTGAGAAGAACAGAGCGATTTCCTCGGTGTCACTGCCCCGGCCCCGGGACCTGTGGCACCGTGTCACCAGCTGTGCCCGTGGGGCGGGCAGGGCTCCCTCACACCTGTCACAGCTCTTTGGTTCTCTCTGCACCGTCCCAAATCCTCACCTGCTCGCCCTGCACGGTGCCAGGAGCGGCCGTTCCAGCCTGGGAAGGGCTCTGAAAGGGGGGCCGCAGCCCCCCGAGAGCTCGGCAGTACCGGAGGGGAAATCACCTCTACACCCCCGGGCCGGGGCCCAGGGCAGGGAAACGGCACCGAGCTTCGTCTATAAAGGGGGGAGAGCCCGGGGGCCTGCCCTCCCCGGGGGGCTCTGTTCCCCGCCCTCCCTGCCGGCAGCGCCGGGACCGGCCCATCCGGGCGGACGCTCTGACCGGGACGCGCCGGTTGGGCGCCGGCGTTCCCGAGGGCGGTGCCAGAGGCGGTCCGCAGGTGCCGCCCGTCGCAGCCCGCCCGCGGGTGTCCCGCCGGGGCCGCTTCCCTCACGCGCTGCCGGCTCAGCCCGGCGCGGGGCGGGGCGGGCGCGGCGGCCGCGCCAATCGCCGCCTTTGTTTGGGGTCACCGGGCGCGGGGGGGGGCGGGGCCCGCCGGGGCCGCGCGCAGCCAATAGGCGGGGCCGGGGGCGGGGCGGGTTTCCCGTTCCGCGCACCCTATTGGTCCCACGCGACGTCACTCTGGCGGGCGGCCCCGCTCGTTGGCCACGGGCGCGCGGGGCGCCGTGCGTCAATTGCCGCGTCCCGCCTCCCCCGCGGCGCGATTGGCGGCGGTGACCGTCAGTCGCGCGGTGCCGTTCATTCAGTGGCTGCCGCGGCCATCGGTCGCGCGCTCCGTCCTGCCCCCTCGTCCGCCCAGCGCCGCCGCTGAGTGGCTGCGGCTCGTGCCACTGAAGCGGTACCGCGCTTCTATTGGTGGGGCGCGTTGTCCATCGCGCCCATCCCCTCTGGGCGCCCGCCTCCCGCCGGCCGCGATTGGCCGCCGGGGGTGTCAGTTCGGCGGCTCGGCCAATGGGCGGCGCGGGGCGTGCGCGGTGCGCGCGGGGCGGCCGGGCCGGCGGCGGCGCGGGAGGAGGCGGCGCGCGCCTGGTCCCGGTCGCGAGGAGGCGGAGGAGGATGTGGCGCGCGGAGGGGAAATGGCC
>NW_020885050.1:87448-117250 GCF_003945725.1 Corapipo altera
GGGGGCGGGCGGAGCGGCGAGCGCGGAGGTGAGCGGGGCGCGAGGCCGGGGGCACCGGCGGGCCTGGCTCGGGCCGAAAGTTGTCGGCGCGGCGGGAGCGGGGCCGGCGCGCCCGCAAGGGGGAAGCTCCGCTCCGCCGCCGCTCCTGCCCCCGGCACGGCGGGAGCGCGGCCGCGGCCCGGGCCGGGTCGGTAATTCCGCCTTGCTGGAGCGAAGTTTGCCCCGGACGGCGCCGGGCGGGGGGGTCGCGGCCGGTACCGCTGTCGGCGCTTCCATGTGACAGGGGCGGGAGGAGCGGGCGGAGGGAGAGCCGTTCACATCCCCGACCTAAACCCGGGCGAACGCGCCGACACCCCGGGGATTGGCCTGGTCGTAGTTAGGCACCGTAAAGAAAGGTGTTTAGTTACTAATATGGATTTTTTTTCCTTATTCGCCGCAGCAAACGCACGTCTTTACCTTGATGAGCCCATTTGCGTTCTTTAGCGGGAAATCCCTGCTTAGAATACAAGGATGGTTATCCCACCTTTTTGTCTGGATTTTTGCTCAGATTGCTTTGGGAATATATTTTTTTGGGTTGTTTCTTGTAACTTGGTGGCATTAGAGCTTCCGTGGGTATGGCCACCTCTCTTGAGTTTTGCCTGCACTGTGTCCAGTGGTGTGAGGGCCAAAGGCTTTGCAAAAATGTAATTTTTAAGTAGTAGCAGTGATTTTGAGTGTTGTTAGCTTCATATTTTATTATCTTTTTTATGCTCCCAAATCCATTAATTAGATCTTTTCTATGGTGTGGAAAACACCAGTCTTCATTCTTTCCTCATTTGGTTTTAAGTACATGATTAACTGCACTGAAGTAAGGAAATGCCCCCTGGTTAACAGGGACGTGAGTGAGGAGAAAGTGAGCGTTCACCTGGGCTTCCTGGCTCACATTGTGACGTTTCAGTTCTCTTGGGGGTGACAGTACTGTCACCAGAGCACACCCAGGCTCCATTCACTTTTCGGGTTTCCTGTGCCAACATAGGATGGATTTTTCCTGCGTAAAGCCCAGGTTTTGGTGTGCTCAGCCCTGTGAGGCCGCAGCTCCACGGACCAGGCAGATCAGTGCTCCCTGACTGGGAAGGTAATTTGTCCTTTCTGCTTGTTATTTATTGCAATTTTGGCAGGTTTGGTGTTGGTGGCTGGTTTCTGGGGGCAGGTTAGACGTGTCCTTGCTGAGGAGATGGGTTTGCTCTGCCGAGTAGGGCTGTGCCGAAGCTGCTGGAGAGGCGCCCGCTGAGCCTGGCGCTGCTGCCCGGTGTCTCTGCTGGCTGGGCCGGAGCTGCTGCTGCTCCGTGCCCGTGCACAGCACGGCAGCATCACGGAGGTGGGAACAGAGCATTCCTGGCTCTGCCTCAGCAGCTGGGATGCTCTCGTAGTAAGTCACAGAGCAGCTCCCCCGCTGACCTACTTCTGTGGTGGATTTTCAAGGAGATGCGATATAAACCATTCATTCCTTAAACTTAAACTCCACCTGTCAGAAACTTAAGTGGGAATGGTTTTAAAGCATGATTCAAGCAGAGTGTTTCACCAGTAGTACAGATGTTGGAGGAGAGAACACGAGTTGCTTTGGATTTTTGTTACTTTAATGAGTTAAAAGCCGATGTAAATGGCAGCTCGAGGGCCGGCTGCGCTGCTTTCATTGGGAAGCCGCCTGCTCCATCCCCCCAGCGCGGTGCAGCAGCGACGAGCCTCGTGAGCAGGAGCACAGGGCTCTGAAGACCTGCCCAGCCTTGGAGCTCCGTGCTGAGCTTCGGTCGGGGCTTCTTGTGCCCCGCGAGCAGCAGGGGATCACTGGCGGGAGGTGAGGTTTGGAATGAGGCTGGCGCCGCTGTCCCCTGGCTGCAGAAAAGAGTTCCACGGCTTGGAGAACTCGGGTGAGTTTCCTCTTTTCTGGTTTCCTGGGGCAGGATGAGGCTGGCTCAGTGACCAAGTGGCTCTTGCCATCCTGCAGCAGAGGGTTTGTGGGTTTTGTAGTTCCTGCTACGTTTTGTGTATCTGAGCTGAGCTGGGAGGACTGACCCTCGGCGGTGCCATCTTGGCAGCTGTGACAGCTCTGAACTTCATCAGGGAGGTGATGGGGGGGGCTTTTTTAAAAACTTTCTTTTTCTAATTCAAAGTTCAAAATAGAAAGGATGTGCATGGACAACCTTGCTTTTGTTTCTGTGTTCTCATGGGCAGGTACCTGTAACCGTGAGCTTTGCAGAGAGCGGTGCCTGTGTTTGGTGTGTGGCTGGTGCAGGGGCCGGGCACCTTGTCGTGTGGTTGTTGCATTTTCTGTCTGTTAGTTTGGGCAGGGTCACAGGTGGGATAGCACACACCTTGCGATGAGCTGAGGGTGCTGGTGGCATGGGCTGACCGAGAGGGCAGGTGGAGCCTCAGATGTTCCTGACTGTGGAGGGATTGTTCAGGGGAACAACCTTTTGAAAACAAAACATTCTCGATTTGGTTGTTAAACAGCAAATATTTACTTTCCTCTGCGGAAGTGTGTTGCGTAAGATTTTATTACTTAAACAAGCCTGAGCTTACGGTGTGCTGATGGCTGGGGCTGTGTGCCATGCTCCGTGCTGCTGTCCAGCTTGGCAGGATCAGACTGTCGCGGAGAGGAGGCAGCACTTGACACTCGGCTCAGTCCACTCCTTGCCCCAGAATCTTTGCTGGATTTTCAGCAGTTGGGATTTTACCAAAATCTCTGTTGTCAGAGATGGAAGCAAACTGCCTCCTAGTGAAGCTTCTAGACCCTCTCTGTGGGCTGTCAGCCAGCAGGACGGGTTCAGGGAGCGGGCTCGATTTGCTTTTTCTAAATAGCAGGAGCTGCTTGTGTGTGAGGTCAGTTTTCTGAGTACTTTTGGTA
This sequence comes from Corapipo altera, assembly GCF_003945725.1. Taxonomy (NCBI): domain Eukaryota; kingdom Metazoa; phylum Chordata; class Aves; order Passeriformes; family Pipridae; genus Corapipo; species Corapipo altera. Next base: position 90,333 of record NW_020885050.1, read on the forward strand.
TTATAACTGTGTTATTCCTGATGTAAGGCATGGGGCTTGTTTAAGCTCTGGTTTTTTAGTTCACTTTCTCATCTCTTCTTTTGTTTTTCAAAAGCACTTTGACTCTAAGGTTCTTTGGTTTATTTGTGTCAGTTTTAAAGCTACATCTGGAGGAAGCCTTCCTGGAGATGTCATAACTCAGATTTCATTCTCTGTATCAGAAAATGATACAGGGAAATGCTGATGTACAAGTAAGGTTAATACAGATGTTTTAAAATTTAGTATTTGAGGACTTGGTGCCACCTTTACATAACTAGTGGTTTTAAATGACTCTTGTAAAGATCTGCTTACAGAGGTGGATGTTGCTGGAGAAAGGGGCAATAGCTATCCTACCTCTGTCCAGACAGCCTTTAGAAAGAAGGAGCTGGAATGTGACCTTCCTTTTTTAACGTCCCTCTGTCTCTGCTTCAGTAAGCCACATGTGTCTGGAGGGTAGAAAAAACTCTGACAAACCCAAACCTTTCCAGGGAGTGAAACCAGGCTGGTGGAGTGCTTGTGGAATGTGGGGATGGTTAATTGAAATGCAGTGCTTCCAGCAGCTTCCTGCAGCTTTGGTGTTCCCTGGCTTCCACTTCCACACCTTGCTGAGTTTTTGCTTTGTGGTTTTCTCTCCTCATTTGGTGTCTTGTTTTCACCTTCCACAGCTCCTGGCACCCTGGCAGCCCTGCGTTGGGTTTGGAAAGGCAGGTTCACCTGCAGGTGCTTGCACCTGTCTTAGCCCCAGTGCTTTGGGGTGCAGCACCCACCCTGTTCCCAGGGCGATGCCGAAGGGGCTCTCTGTGCCAAGGAGCAGTCATGGCACGGGGTGAGAGAGAGCAAACTCTGTTCTCGCTGGGCAGGGAGCACTCACTGTCCTTTTCCAGTTGCACATTTTGGTTCAAGGGGCTGGGTTTTTCCAGCCAGCTCTCCAGCTAGGTTTCCAAACTCAAATTGTTCACATGTAAAAAGAAAGAAGGAAGAATATCTGTGGCTAGTGGCTGCCAGCGTGTAGGCTCAGAATAAGCAAATTCCCTGCCCTTAGCCAATGCTTTGGGAAATGTGTTGTTGAGAACGTCTGTAGTATTGGAAACTGAATAAACAGGTGGTTTATTTTTGCTAGACCTAGCTGATAATATCCACTGCTCCTTGGCTTCATTGCCATTGAATTTGATGGTGTAATTTCAGTGAAAACCAAGGTATGAAGGAACTGATGAGAGGTCTCAGCCAAAGGAGTTGTTGGTGATGGTGAGCAGTGGTCTGGTTGTTCTGGAGCACTTATCAGATTTAACAGCAACACAGTGAAAGTTCACAGGTGTGAACACAAGGAGCTGCAGGGAGATGCTGAAGCAGCTGCACTATTTGAGTGCTCCCAAAGTTTGCTTTTAGGGTAGGTACTTATGTACACCTTCTGAATGCAACTGAATTCTTCTCTCTCAGCTAGCAGGGTGCTTGCAACAGCCTGCCAAGGTGGGAGATGGAAAGGGGCTGGTTTTGCTGGTTGGGGAAGGTAGACTCAGAAGTGCTGCACAGTGTGATAAGCATACAGCATGAGAAATAAACAGCTGGTTGTGTCACCCAGCCCTCAGACAGCGTTTGGGCTTTTGTCAGGGATAATTGGGCTATCAAGCCTTCCCCAAAATTCACCATTTGAAGTTTTGCCTAACTGGTGTTCAGACTGAGTTCAGTTATAAAATGTCAAGAAACTTCTGCTATGTGAAAAGGACAAAGGAACTTGGGAGTAGCCTGTCACTGGTGGGGAGAACTGGGCCACTGATGCATAGCAGTGGTTTTAGCTATATTTCTGTTTCTTATGGTTTTCAAAGTGTTTGTAGAGCTCGTCATAGCAACAAAGTATTTGTCACAAGTATTCCAAGATATTAAAGCTAGATTCAGTACCTTCCTAGAGGAAAACCGTTTTGTTGCTCATCCTTGACACTGCCACCATTCCCGTGATTCCTTCCTTGTGCTTTTTGTTTTTTCTTGTTCCTCACGTATTCCCCGCAGACGCAGCCACAGCCGTACATGTGCTGGTTTGTGTTGGCCTCTCACTCCTGTTGTATGTGTTTTACCTTTGCCTGAACTGTTTACCCTTTCCTTGCATCCTCCCCTCAGCCCTGGGCTGCATCCCGTGCTGGAGGACCGGGAACACCTTTGCTCAGCCAGCGCCTGACTGAGTGCTGGCATCCTGTGGAGCCCTGCTGAGAGCTGCAGAGCCGGACCTGGTTATCTTCTCTTAGCACCCTTAATTGATATTTAGAAATCTACTTTTGTTGCCAAGAGATTTACAACTGTAATTGTCCAAATATTGCTAGGAAGCAGACCAAAAGCTGTTGGGTTTGCTTCTGTTGCTGCTTGTTTATGGGTGGAAAATGCCAGGATCGAAGTTGAGCCATGAGAAATAGCGTGGCAGTCCTGCAGATGTTTGGATCTGGGATTTATTCCTTCCAGATGGAATTTGTTGTTCTTTTCCCTGTTCAGAGGTCAGCAAGTGTCCAGGTGACTCTGGTGGCCCCCACGTAGGGTGTCAGTGTGGGTGCATGTGTTGTGGTGTCACCCGTGTGCTGCAGGGGCACAGCTGCTGCCTCAGCACTCGGTCTGTGGGGGGGATCAGCTGGATGCCAGCCCAGGATGACATTGGGATTTCAGCGGTTTGTTTTGTACTAAAGAGCCCGTTTGTAATGTTTAAACACCTCTTCCCTTTCTTGTGAGGTAGTTAAGAAGATGGCCAACCCTAAGTTATTACTTCATAATAATGGGTTTATAAAACTTGTGTTTGTGAGTTTATAGCTTACTCGTGATATTTATTTCTACTATAGACCTGTCTGCGGATCAGCAGCTGATCAACACCCTTTTGGCCATTTCTGTATTCTCCAATTACATGTTATATTGACAAACTATGGTAGTTAAAGGGGCTGCAGGTCTAAATTCACCTCCTGGATCACCAAAGATTTAAGAACCAGTTAAAGAAAGAAAAAGGGGGGGGATGAGGGGGATTGTTTGGAGAGCGGGGGTAGAGCACAGACTCTCTGTGTGATTTGCTGTTGTGCACTTTAAAGTTTTATGGTCCATGGTGCATCCCTTGGGAGGATAAAGTGCAAGAAGCATGAAGAAACCCATAAAGTGACAAAGGGTTTATGTGGTATAATTAATACGGAACTTTCCATGAACTTTGTAATACTTGTACTTTCTTAATTCTACATGAGTTTCTTGTTTGCTAATAAATAAACTTGAAGATTGCTAATGGAACTTAAATTTTGGATTTTCATCCTGAGTGATATATAACAGGACATGGTGTAGGCTGCTATATTTTAGTCTGTAGCTTCTTACTGGAGTTCTCGGCTGTGGCTGTGCCTGCCTTGGGAAACATTTTTGAGCTGTGGCCAGCTCTGCACTAAAAACCCCTGTGTCGATAGAGGTTTACTGGCAAATCCTCCCCGTGTCAGTGCAGCTCTGCTTGCACAGGCACTTCTTATTGACACTGGATGGGTTTGCAGACCTCGGTGTTGTGAGTCGCACCCATGGCAAAAATAAATGAGGAGAAAGTTCAAGTACAAGTCTGGATTTGCACAGTAAAACCAAATCAGCGCTGTGAGGTTGCAGCTCCTGTTTTTAGCTACTGAGGAAATTTTAGTTTGGGACAAATGGAGGAGTTTGCCTGTGGGTGTGCTGTCCACGCTGCCGGGAGCACGGGGATGCAGAGCTACATCCAAGTGGGCTCTTGTTCCTCTGCCTTCACCAGGAGCCCCTGTGGTGGTGGGTGAGTGTGTCAGCTGGACTAGGAATGGCAGATTTGATTCAAGCCAAAGGATAGCATGGGGGTTTTTTTGCTCCACCTCCCTAGAGATGTGCGTGTTTCATTGGAAGTATCACAGTGTTATTTGTGAGGAACAGGAGCAGGGAAGCGCTGGTTCATTCAGAGGAGTGGGAACTCTTGGTCCACCAGTATCCACAGTGCCACTGGAAGAGCAATCCTCTTCTGTGCCTGGGTTTCCAGGGACTTTCCTCCCTGTGGGAATACATTCTGAGAGATTTAGTGGGCAGAGAAGTGAGAGTGAAGGCAAATGTGTGTGCATCGTTTGAGGTGATGAGTTTTTCACCCTCATAGCTGGTTGGCTGACTTTGTCCTTTTCCAAGGTCAAACCTGGTTTAGAGGTCACTGAATTTAGGATTCACATCCCATAACGTGATTGTTTTGTGTTGTTCTGACTGTGTGGCTCGAGGAGTCCCTAATGAAAAGATTGTTGGATCGAGGCAGGTGGCAGTTGTTGTTTTCCACATTGGGGATTTTTTGGAATGAAGAAATGTCATTGCTAAACGCAGAAGAGGGAGGCATCTGTGAGATGTAGTCGCATTACAGGATGATGAGAATGACCTTCCCTTGCTGTAATAACACAAGGTGGGAGATGCTAACAACAGGAGTTGGAAGGTTTAGCATCAGCAAGTTCTGACAAGTTCTACCAAAACGTTTTAAAGGGATCTATTATCCATAGGCGCTTTCTGGATTAATAATACTGATAATTGATGACAATGGAAGAAAGTTAATAAAATGAGCTGAATAATTAGAGGTCTGCCAGCCCTGCAAAATAACGGAATGAATGATAGAGGACTTGACTGATACGGAGGTAAGGGGAAGTAATACAATTAATGTCAATTAAAATGTGTCCATGGAAAATAAGCTGATGAGATGTAACTGGGATGTAGTTTGACTGATAAAAGCAATAATGTGTGCTGTAAAATACTTTGTGCCTTAATGAATTGAATGTAGAGCAATGCAGTGTTTTGAATGAGGAATGGAAATGGTGTAAAATGAAAGCAGGGAGCGTGAAGTGAGTACCAGCTGCATCGGGCTGTGGATCTGGAAATGCAGGTGGGAATGGCTGAGAGCTGCTGGCAGGGCTGCCTGGCTCTGGTCTTTGCCCCAGGCAAGTTGTGTCTTTGTGAATAAGCCCAGGTGTCACGACATGGGTGTCTGTGAGGCTTTGAGTGGCTTGGGTGGGGGGAAGTAGCAGTGATGACAGTCACATGTGCAGAGCCTGGGCTGGGGAAAGGATGTGGCCAAAAAGCCCTGTAGAATATCGGTCTGAGATACTCAGTGTCCAGCTAGAAATCCTGGAATGGTGTACAGAGCAGTAATGGAGAGCACCCTCTCGCCCATTTCTTTATCGGTCCAGCAGAGATCGATCCTGCTTGACTGCTCCTTGCCCAGGAAGAAGTTGGGAAGTGGCAGCTCTGTTGATTTAGTCCAACACAGTCGCACAGTAAAGTTCCCAATAACTCAGGGAGTGCGCAGGACTCATAAATTACAGAGCAGCTCACGTTTATCATACACATCGCTGCTTATCTTGTAAACTCATCTGCTGGGCTTGCACGAGCAGTTGATTTAACAGCATGTATATTGTTGAACTTGACACATCCAAGAGTCTAATCAAGCTTTAAGAATACCAGGGATGTCTGGCTGCTGGTGTGAGGTCTCTACAATTCCTAAATCATTTCTAAGAATGCTCGTGGGCCAGGCTCTGTTGGGTTCGCTGCAGGTCACAGGGAATGTCTGTGTTGTACGAAATTGCAGAGGAGTTTTATCATATTGCTGGCATCTGTTTAATGACATAAAATGATTAGATGTGTAAAAGGAAGAAGTTAATATCCTTTTTCTGTACACTTCAAAATGGGAAATGACTATAAATTAATTTTGTAGGGTAAAATGCCAGAGTAAGTGTACTGCTTGTGTGCCCAGGATCTGTCATGGGAAGTGAGAGGATGGTGGAAGAAGGCAGAGATGGTGTGGTTGGAGGGAGAACTGGTAAAGCTCTGCATTGTGACTGGTCTCTCTTACCCTACTGCTCCAATTCCCTTTTCTGTGGGGACTGATTTGGTTGATAAACACGTGCAGCTCATGGATGCTCTGAGTCTCTCGGTGGTGTTAGAGGATTGATAGACATCATCAAGGTGCTGCTGCTGGGACTGCTGTGGGCTGATGTGGGAGTGCAGGGGTTTTTGGACATGATTTTTTGAGGGGAATTTATGCGCCTTCTACATATTCAACAATAAAAAAGAATAGTTTTGTATTCTTCAGTGTTTCTGCTTTTGAGACCCTCAGGTATGGTGAGGTAGGAAGATTTCCAGCCTTCTTTCTCAATTCCATGTTGAGGAACTACATTCACTTTCTGAGCTGTGCATGAAAAGAGGAGTAACCTGGGTTTGATTGGGTACTGTGCGTTCTAGTTTTAAATGAACTAATAGACCTTGAGTTGCATTTCTGCTGCTGCCTGACAAAATTATAGCAGGTACTGGGGCTCTGTGCTTATTTACTTGCAAATCCTGTCAAGTGTGAACTTCATTTATGACTTCCCTGGCAGGTTGTGCTGCTGTGGTCACAGCTTCTACAGCATTTTGTCGCTATTGCTTGTAAAATTTGTCACTGAGGGAAATAATGACCTAAAATAGGCACAGGTAAGCACACACAGGCTCCTTGTGCCCAAATCCATCAAAGCTCTTCTCAAACTTTGCAACCATGAAGAATTAAACTGTATTTATACTTCTGAAATAAAGTAGCAGTTTCATCAGAAAGACATTTTTTGTCTTGTTGGCATTGCAGATTGCTGCTCTTGGACAGGGAACTGGTGGGTTTCCATCGCTCCTGTCTCCTGGTGGAAACCACCCGTTCTCCCATGTGTACATCACGTGTCTCCTCTCCTTTCTAGATGATCATGGGAACAGCAATGGCAGTCATGTAAAAATCTTTTTACCGAAGAAGCTGCTTGAATGTCTACCAAAATGTTCAAGTTTACCGAAAGAGAGGCACCGCTGGAACACTAACGAGGTAGTTAAATCTCTTACTTATACTTAAATGTACCAGCTTACTTAATGCTTACGGATTCTTTTGTGAGAGCATGCCATGTGAGCTCCAGGATACGAATTCCTTGGCTCTGGAACCTGTTCTATAAGTAATAAAGTCCTAGTACATGCTGCAAGTGAGGTTTAAGCTAGACTTGAAGGCAAACGTGGAAGCTGACTACTAGTACAGTAGGAGCCTATTGCTCATGTGTGTGTGACTTGTCTCGGAGTCAAATCTTGTATCATCTTGATGACCCGTTTAAAAATGGTTTAAAATCAGATGGGTGTGTTTGTACCGTGCTGAACAAAGTGTTACCTTCCTGTGCATGAAGACTTCTGAACAAAAAAGCGGCGTATGTTCTTTCCTGCCACACAGGGGCCAGGGAAATAACCAGCTTACCTGTGTCTGAGGAATCTTGTTAAGAACAAGACACACAGAACTTGGCATTTTATACTGGAATCCAGTTACCCTGAGTGTGTTCATTCACAGGTCTTCTGTTAATGCATCATGGTTGGGGTAATTTAAATGAAACAGAAGTATTTGAAATTTGGGTATCTGTGGGCCAAGGTGAAGTTAAAGAATTACCCAGATAGCTCTATGATCCCTAGGCTTTATTCCTGCTGGGCAGCAAGGCTGGATGTCCCACGGCAGTGTGCACAGTGTAGTTTTAGTTTTCAGCAGCTTTGTCTTACTGTAGATTTGCCTTATTTGTAGGAATCACTTAATAATAGAGGCGATCCACTTGGAGAAATGACTGTAAAACTCCAGTTAATTCTGCTTGTTGAGAGCTGACTGGTCCTGTCCCTCTGATCCCCCATTTGTAGCAACTTGTTAACAGAACCTGTGCTCATGAGTTTAACACCTGCAAGTGGCAGCTGAGCACAGGATCAAACACAGCTCACTCTGTGTATGTTTGCTGAGCGTAGAATCAATCACAGAGAAGTTCCTGTGTGTATTTTTCAAAATTGGAGTTCTAAACCCCCTTCCTTCTGCTGTCTGGAAGTTACAGTCAGGTATCTATTTTTAATATACCAAGTACGGCGAGAGAATGAATCAGCTTTGGGGGAGTTGCTGGCCTTGGCTTTTGTGTAGATGTTTTTGGTTTGGGTCATTTGCATTGAAATGTAAATTGTACAAAACGTGGGTTTTGGTTCATTCTGCCATAGAGTTTGTACTAACAGGGGCAGGGTATTGAGCAGTGGCAATTCCAGTGGCTCTGACAAATGATGTTTGGTCAAGGACAGTTGGGAAAACAAGATCTTCATAGGTTTGTGACAGAATGATGCTCTTCCTTGCTATTGGAAACAGCTGCTTGGGTTTTAGTCACGTTCTCTGGTAGTGCTGCTGTTCCAGGGCAGAGCCTTGGGCAGGGTTGGTGTGTGGAGCTTCCCTGGGCACGGGGTGTGGCAAAGTTCATTATACAGCTGAAAACTGTTATGATTCATGAGCAGGACAGGGTGCAAACAGGAAAGCTCTGCTCGGTGTGGTATGTTAGGCTGGGAGCTGAATTTGGGAGCGTGGTCTTCCTGAGCAGAGCCATGTTAGTGTTCCGGGGAGCGTGGAGCTCTGCCGGGGCTCCCCAAATGCTGCTGGGGTGGGCTGGTCTCATGCTGTAATTCTGGAAGGATTATTTGCTAATAGTCACAGGTCATCAACTGGGAGGTTAAAAGCCAGACCCAGCCTGCTTCTGTCTTTTTGAATGCTAGACCCAGCCTGCTTCTGTCTTTTTGTCACTCTCCTTTGTATCTTCTCCCAAATCTGTTACTGTGGCTGCCCCTCCACAAGGAGGTGGAGGCCGGGTCTGTGGTGGGTTATGGCTGGTGCTGACACTGCCAGCCTGTGTGGTGTGGCCGGTGCAGTTTCCCTACTGAATTGTTTAAATGGGAGAGCTTTTCTTGTGGTCAGAGAATTTTGGCCTCGTTAGTTCAGAGGGGAAAAAAAGAAAAAGGCAGTCTTATGCCTAGGTGAAGTCTTGGAAATGTGTGTTAATTATGGGGAAGGAAGGATCTGAGCTGCCAGATTTTATTGCCTCCCCACCCCCAATCTGAAAGCTTAATTCTGTTCGCTGTTATAAAGCTTGAATTTTTCTTAGGGTATAATTGAATAATAATGTTGGACTACATTGCCAAGGCATCCCTAAGGGGATACATTTTTTTCACCTGATACACAGGTGTTCTGCCTGTGCTGGTGAAGGCACAAGTTCTAAAGTAGAGAAGAAAAAGATGTATTTTATACGGTGGTGCTTCAGAATCTTTGCACTAATTTCGGAATACCTGGTTCTGTGTGTGAGGTGTCTCCCTGGCAGGGAGGTTTAGTAAAAGATGGAAAGTAAATGAAATGCTTAAATAACTTACACGTCTGAACATGTGTGTGACAATGCTGTCCTCCCTTAAACTGTGTGTGTTTCAGCAGTCGTGGGTGTCCGTGGGCTGTGAGGTGTGAGCGCAGCGGGGGGTGTGGGGTGGGGTGGTGTGATATGCATCCTGAGGGAAGGTGGGGGCCAAACCCCCAACCCTGCCATGACCCGGCTCCTTTCCAAAATCCTTAAGCATTGCTTTTTGAGCCCCTTTGCATGGGGATGCTACAAGGAAGCTCAAACACAGCTTTGCCTGCCTCTGTGGGGCCCTGAAGGGAGCACACGCGTGTTCAGCCGCTGGGGAGGTGGGGTGGGCACGTGCTGTCACTGGGCCTGGGCTCCATCAGCCCTGTGATGCTGCCAGCACAGAGGTCAGAGAGCAGATGGGGTTCGTTCGTTCCTCTGCCAGGGCATCACCATGGGAACACTGCAAATAACTTTTTCTGAGCGCTTTCATCTGCAGCTTGAGGATAAGGGTCAGATGTTGCTCTGGATTGGATAGCTGGGACGGAGAAACTGTATCCTCTGAGAGCTGGATGGGTTGTGGTTGATTTTACAGGTAGTAAAATCACGTGCTGAGCAGCAAGAGAAATGGAGCACTTAAAAATGCTTCAAACATGTTATCGAGGTGTTTGCTTTCCATCAGAGCATGCATTTGGAACTGAAATGTTTGATGGAAATACATTTACATACCAAGATGTCATCTTGTCTTAAATCAAGTTTATAGCAGTTTTGTATTTTCTACTGAAGGAAGTGTTCCTTGTAATTCAATTTTTTTTACCAGAGATAGAAAATCATAAGTTTAGCCAAGCAATTAATTACAGATTTAAATTTTAGAGATGCCTGTGAAGGTGTGTTGTGCTTATTTTTCTGGCTCTGGGAGAGGATAGAGAGGTTTTCATACAGTTTCTCACATTAGGACAAATCAGTTAATTGCTAGAAAGTTTGGCAGCGCTCTGTGCATGTGAGGGAGTTCCTCGCTCTCGGGGTTCAGTTGTTGTTCATTGTGAACCACTTCAGGGTCTGTGTAATGCAGATCCAGTTTGGTGTCAGTGCACGGATGGAGCAAAGGCTTCCGGCTCAGTGTGCTGGCAGTGCACCTCGAGCGAGGGTTTCAGGGGCTGGGTCTCTGCTCCCTTCCATGGGCAGTGGGCCCAGGCTCCCAAAGCACTGAGCCAGTGGCCTCTGGTGCCCCAGCTGAGCTCCTGTGTCCCTGATGGAGGTGGTAAAGATGTCTTGGCTGCCTCATTACCCACTAGTGGCTTCGGGCAGCAAGATACATTGTCCACAGGAGATGCATCCTGCTGCTTTCTGTCCAGGGACCAGGTTATCTGGGATGAGAGAGCTTCCAGGGGCACTGGGGCTCAAGGATGTTGGAGTAACCTTGTCTCTGCACAGCGCTTGCCAGGCACTGGATTGCGGCTCTGAGCAGAGATGCCGTTCGTTAACATTGGCAGACGCAGTCATTAATCATCCTTGTAAACACTTAATGACATGGTGGGAGAAAGAAGAAAAAGTTAAACATTGGAAATGTAAAACGCTACCTCAGGCTTTGGTTCCAGCAGTATTCTCTGTTTACGTTCTCTGCTGGGAGAAGCCCAGAATTTCCATGGTAGAAAAAGCAGCAGTAATTGCTTCATGAGCCTGGGCTTGTCTGGAGGGGCACGACGGAACTGCCCTGCTCTCTGGAATCGACCAGCATCCACGTTTTGCAGATTCCAGGCTCAGGTATTGCTTGGGAGAGTATGCAAATAATGCAATTATGAAACTCTGTATTTTGAGCATTATTTAGCATAGGAAGAAATTCTTTGCCTCTGCTGCCCTGGGGCCCGAATCGTGTGTTCACTGACATCTCGATGTGCTCTGGCGTTCTCGCTTTGCTCGCACGACACTGACATTCTCCTCTTCGCTTGACAGAGAGTTATTTGCCATCTTTTTTCTAAAGCACAGAGAAGATCTTGAAGGTTTGGAGAATTGCCTGAGGGACGTGAGGGACCCAGACTGAATGGGGAGCGAGTCTGGAGCCTTTGGGCTGGCTGTGATGCTCCGAGACGCTGGCAGGGAGGCAGGAAAGCGATATGTCCCTGCCACCCGCCACTCCAGCTCTCCTTGGGCCTGGCACTGAGCACCGGTCAGCCAGTCAGCACACGGCTCCTGTCGGCCCTGCCCTGGTACAGACCTGGCAGCATGGCTACTGCCACTGCTTTTTTTTTTTCTTTTAATGCTTTTAAGTGCCTTTTAGAATTGACTCTTACAAAAAACTTGCGTGTTTTAAGGCTGCCCAGGATGGCACAGTGTATTGTAACCCTGCACAACATGTCCCAGTTCATTCTTTATTCTCCAAAGTAGCTGAATATGTTACAAATTTGTGGGGTTGAGCAAATGTATGGGACCAATTTGTGTCACCCCCGCAATGGGAGCGTGGAAGGGGTGCCTGTCCAGGTCCCGGCGTCCCCTCTGCGATGTGCCTTCAAGACGGCAAAACTCCCTGGAAAAGGAGCAGCACTCAGTATGGTTCCCTGGGGACTGTGAAGTCCAGAGTCCATCAGGCTCACCTTAATTCGGGTGTGTAAAGCTGAAGCGCAGGGTTCCCGAAGCTGAAGCCCGGCCACTGTTGCAAGAGCCCTGCACCTGCAGAGAGCTCACAGGGCTGGGGCATCCCCACGGTCTCTGTCGGCTCTGAGGTATCTCAAGAGCAATAAGAATATTGAATTTTGACTAATTGCCTGCTGCCCATGTGATCCCAGAGTATAAAATATTCTGAATGGTAATAGCAAATACTGTTACTAGAAGTGCTGTTGGTTTTGTTCTGCCTGATGATCCATGGCTGAAGGAGCAGTGGGGAAGTGGTTGCAGACTGGTTTGAGTGCACTTCCCCATAGCAGCTCCTCCTGCCCTTGCTGCTACTCTGGCACCTGGGGTTGCACCAGCTCACCTGGGGACTGAGGCATGTTAATGCAAGGGGTTGGGAATGGCAGGGAATGCCCTCTTGGGGGCAAAGCATTTGCCAAGTGCTCAAGCAGCCAGAGCATCTGTAAAATCCAGAACATCGGTGTCAGTTCACATCCTTCATTTCAGCAGTGGTGTGGTCTGCGAATCCCTTACCTGGGAGAGGCCTGTCCCACCTGGGTTTGTCCACCAATGAACTGGGTATCCATGCTGCCAGCCAGTGGTACCATGCTTCCAGAGCCTGTCCCTCCTCTGGGCCACCAGCAGGAATGAGGGGAAGGCCACTTCCTTTGAAGAAGAAAGAGCTCTGCAAGTGAAGTCAAAGGGAAATAGAGTTTGCAGCGTGAGAAGAGCAGAGCAGTAGTGAAGTGTTCATACACCTGGCTGGGGTTGTTTGGCACGTGGGGGCGGCTCCTCCCGCTGTGCCCGTGCTTGGGGTTTGAGGCTGATCCTGAACGAGGCAGAAAAAATGAAGAAGCACTTCATTGTGGGTTTATTTTGTGAAATTAATGAAATTATGGGCTTTGTTTAATGTGCAAAGCAGGAACATGCTGCTGGCGTTGCTTTTGCAGTTCCTGAGTTGTGTGCTGTGAGCAGGCTGGGGACTGAGCAGAATCAGAAGGTTACCTGCTGGTCCTGGCAACTTGGAACAGAAGCAGGAATACCTGCCATGCTGTTCATGCTCAAATACAGAGGGATTCCTCATCTTCCTTTTTGGGAAAACCTTTTTCCCCCTTCCCTTTGGTTCATGTGGGCACTGCTGAAAAATGGCTGATTTGGCAGTTCAGGGCAGTTAGTGTGTCAGAGTACTGGAAACAGAGTGGCTCGTGTAAAGCACAGCCAGCAGATCAAATGGAGGGTCGGGGATAATGCACTGCCCTCCTCATTTGTTTTTGTTTTCCAAGTGAACTCGATTGAATTAATTAACTTTTTTTACACTTAATGATAGCCTAAAGAAAAAAAATTGCGTCATCATTAGTTTTAGCATATTATACACAAAATATAAAATGGTCGTGGTATTTAACCACCTGATTGTTTGCCATTAGCAAACCTGTCAAAGTACTGCTGAGTATTTTTGAAACTCTCTAGAGATTAGTTTGGAGTGGAAGTGGTCTGATAGAATTGGTTTTTTTTACTGTGGGACACCTCTAGGTCATCCACTAAGAGTGAATTGTGTAAATGACCATAGTTCAGCAGCTATAGAGCAGCTCGGAATCCTTTGTCTGTCTTATGCTTAACACAATTAAAAAAAAAGAAGGATATTGTAGATTGCTCTGGGAATGTGGGAAAATAAAGTGGAATATTATTTCCTCCAGTTGATGGTGCGCTTATCCTAACCCGTGTCATCTGTTGCAGCTCATCCTTGTTAATCATATATGGTTACCCTGAAGTGTAGTATCAGAAGAGAAAGTGGAATCCGGTGTGTGGGGAGTAACAGGTTGGAGTTTTTAATTACAGCACCCTTCTTGAAACGGGAGGGAGTCATCAGAGTGCATTAATTCAGTTAGTATTTACCTTTTTATCTACAGGAACACCAGCAGTAGTGGTAGGTACCTCTGCATCATATATCTGGGTTTCTGACTTGCCCAGCGCTAAAATACTCGCTGGTGTTACACAAGTTATACTTTGTACCTCATTTTACAAGGAAAATGTTACAACAAAGTCAATTTACAAAGTCAGTCTCAGTCTCTCTGCCAGGGCCTGGCATGTACACACACAAAGGAATTGGTTCACTTGGCAAATGAATGGGAACTGAGGAGATTATATTTTGTGATTGAAATCCTGTCATCTTGATCTCAGGTTTGCTGCTTCCGAGGGTGGCTGTTGCATTTGGAAGAGAAAAATCAGGGAATTTAGGTGAAAAATTAAAACTAGATATGAAGGAAAAATTAGTGCCAATCAAAGCGAAGGTTTTCTGCAGGGGCAGTGCCTGAGAAAAAGAGGGAAACCAGTCTGTTTCCTGCCAAAGCAGTGATCACTGTGGGGAACAGTGTCCCCAGGAGAGTGGGAGGGGGTGGAATTACTGCGGTAGGGGGGAAAGAAAAACCAAGGCTTTGTGGATGTGGTGTCAGTGCTCTGCTGTTGACAGACCACAGGAGCTGTTTGGCAGCATACAGCCTTGGGGCGAGCCAGCCACTGGGGAGCCCCGGAGAGCTGCACCTCCTGGGAGGCCGTTGTAGTTCCGGGGTAAAATGTTCCTAGAGTTACCTAAAACTCATCTTTGTGTTACCTGAGAACTAGTGAGGGAGCCCCACAATGTTGGTGTGCCCCACGGGAACATTTGCACACCTCTGAGATTCCCGAGCTCTCAGTCTTCCTGATCACACCACTCATGTTGGTGCCTTCGGACTTAATTAGCTGCTGAGTCACTGCAAGCCTGTGTCTGCTATTGAGTGAAGTCCCTGGGTTCCCAAACTGCTTTCCTTCACAGCGAGGTCATCTGGAACACCTGCAGTGTGAGTCGTGGGGAGAGGAGCCAGCCCAACAAAACGGTGAGGGAGCAGTGGAAACGTGGACTTAACTGGTTTGGTTCACAGAAATTGGAATTGAGAAATGTTGAAAATAATGGCAGGAACGGAGTTTTAACTCCAGCATGTGGCAGTAGCTTTAGCAGGAGGTTTTGTCAGACACTGCTGCTGAGGGGGAATATGGACCTTTCTGTGTTCTGCAGTGTGTTCCTCACTGTGACATGTGTGAAGCAGGAGTGATGTGGAAGGATGAGATGTGTTTTCTGGAAGAACATCTGGGCAGGCCAGACCCTTGCACTATGTGTCAGTGTTACATACAGTGGTTCTCTGACACTGGGGGCTTCTTTGCCTTACAGAGGTTTGTGTGGCGATTTTGTTTCTTGGCTTCAAGCATCAGGCTGGTTTGGTCCAGAAAAAAGACTTCCAAAAGTTAATGCCTTACCAGGCAGGGGGAGGGATGCTGGATTGAAGAGGGATGCAATGCCCTTGGTGGTTGTCTTTCTCCAAAAGTTATCTGATGTAAATATTACGTTCTCTGCATAAATTTATTATAGATAATTGACTGCATCTTGCTTGGAAATGGGTACCAAAGGTTGTTTTATAGCTTCTGTGTAATTGAAATTCCAGGAGGAGAGGCCTTTGTCTTAGAAACCACATTTGAATTACTTTTTTATTGTAGCGTTAAAGCAATACGTTACAATGCGAGGGGTTCAGTGTGCACGTGTGTCAGTCATCACCAGATTTCCACAATCACAGTGAATAAAGGAAACTCTTGGAAAAGCGTGTCAAGCTTTCCCTGAGCAGCGACGATCTGACAGTTGCATTGACAGCCCGTGTGTTCTGACCTCAGCAGAGCCCCCCTGGCACAGCTCAGTGCCCGTGTGGGACCGTGTGCTCTGCCCTGCAGCCAACACAGCTCGGGCTGTGCTGCCTCCTACCCTCGGCACTGACCACCTTGGGCTGCAGGAAACCAGCACCCCAGTGTGGAAGTGGGGAAATTGTAGAAGCCTGTCTGCAGGGAGGTTAATAATAACAAGCCACAGTGGCTGGGAACAGGAGTCATCTGGTGCTGCCAGGGTCGGTGGCCCCAGGAAGGGTCAGTGGCCCCAGGAAGGGTCAGTGGCCCCAGGAGGGTTGGTGGCCGCTGGCACAGGCCTGGGTGTGGAGTGTGGGAGCTTTGATGTGCTTCCATAGAAGGTTCTAGTTTTACTCACTGAAGCTCCTTTGTTTTACAGAGATCTTGATGCAGACGCCCTTTTGGATTTCTTTTTAATAGTGTGTGACCCTTCATCTTTGATCCCTTGACCTGCATTACTTTGGTAACCATTTCATTTTTTTAATTTCATTTCATTTTTAATTTTGGTGTGTAAGCTGTAACATTTCATCATTTTAAACTGTAGTGTTCTTTGACCTCCCCAAATGTCTTTTTTTTTTTTTTCTATGAGGATGGGTAATGTTGGCTTTTCTTGAATAAACATTGTTTCAGTTGTTAATAAACTGTGTAATTTGTGTTGGTTTTTGCTTCTTTTAAGTTCAACAGTGTGTATGTTGCCTGTATAGTATTTTACTTTTTTTGATCTGTGTTCTCCCAGTACGTAATCTAATTTATTTTCATATTTATGTACATCTTTGCTTTTCATTTGCATTTTTTCTACAGTTCTTTTGTTCAGTAAAACCCATGGCCCGTCCATGTCCCCTTCAGTCACATTTTGATAGCCTAAAGTAACCATGCGAGTATTTCAGATACTCTTAGGAATGAGAACTATTCTTTGCTGTTGAAATTTTGTTCCCTATCCTGAAGATAACTTTTCCTAAGCATCAGCTCCAAACTGATAGCTGTTTTAATAAAAGATTAGGCTTTAGACCAAAATGAAAATCTCAATTGAAACTCAATTTGCATTTATTTTTCCATTATCTTTGGAGCCCAAAGGGAAGTTATCGATGCCTGGAGCTGTGCTTTAGGCACGGCTGTGCTTAGGGAAGCAGCATGGGCTGTACGTGGGATGGCAAAGCCCCCAAAGCTTAGTAGCTGATTCTTTCCATTTTCCTATTGAAAGGGAACCAGTGGATAAGACAGATTTTGGCCAGATTCTGTTTTTATCTGGTAAATGATCATGTGAAATCCATGGAGCACGGCCCACTGAAGTACAGATTACTTTTTAAGTGTCTCATTATTTTATTCTCTAACATTTAATGCTGCAGTTTTCCTTGCACACAGATGAAGCTTCTAAATGAACACTGAAGTGGATTTAGGTCTTCTCAGAGCCTTGTTGATGCTTATAAATATATCATTCATTAGAACTACAGATTAAAATTGCAGCGAGCTGTTCACATAGTCCCAGTGGGCTCTGCCAGTGCCTGGCCTTGGGAGGAGCCTGAAGCCCACCTGAACACCCAGCAAGCTCTGCTTCCCTGTCTGGGGGTTCTACTGACCCCCAGGGTGGAGACTGAGCTGCCTCCTTCCCTGTGAGTCCTCTGAAAGGCCTGGGGGATCAACCCCAAGTTCTGTGTGAGCAGTAGGGATTCACTGTCATCACCAGAGCATGGTTCAGAAAAGCAGTTGGTTTGGATTGGTATCCCTGCTTGAGAAAGGTATTTCCAGCACTGATCTTTGTGTTTAACCACAAGATCCCTGTTTTTAAACTGCCTTTGTGTGGCAGAATTTCCTGTTAAAATAACATGGCAGGTCCAGAATTCACAGAATTCTCTGCCCAGCACCTCCATAGTGGTGTGTGAGTTTCTCTGACCCCATGGCTACAAGCTGTGCTGGACCATCACAGCCTACATCAGTGCTTGAAGCATTCACGTGGTTTCTTGCTTTCCCCTCCTGTTCCAAATTTTAGCTATAATAGTTTTTGGAGACCTGGAGTCATCAGTTCTGATAAACAGACTGCTGCTCCTCATCAAGTGTGTCTGGGATAGCTGGAATTTGGCTTTGGCTCTGGATTTAATGGTACCTGTCAACCTGATAAGAAGGATCCTCTAGAAATCATCTTGAGCTATTTCTCCAGTCTCCAGAAAAGGGTTTTTAAAACACAGTGGAAAAAATACTTATTTTGCTCAAGAAAGCTCCTTGAAGACTGTTTTTCTCCTCCTTGTAACACATCTTTTATGTTGGCAGCAGTTAGATGTGAATGCCTTGACTTTCCGGGGAAGCAATTTTTAAAAAACCTTTATTTAGACGTCTGGAAACTGAAGGGAATCTCCCTCCCTGTGCAGAGGGCTGGCTGGCAGTTGCCTCCTGCTAGAACAAATAGCAGGGAAAAAGAAGAGATGGAATAAAAATGTTTGTTGGGAATTGGAGTCAATAATATAAAAACAGATGAGCTTAAAATATGGTTAGAATGTCTTGTTTCTTTTTTGTCATTTCATGTTTTGTCATGTCCATCCTGCCTCCTTTCATAAGGTAAGCACCCTGAGCTGTGGAACTAGCTGGGTGTAGCTCCCAAGGTGGTGGGGTGACAGAGTGGTGCATGCTTTGTTGTGATCTTTCCACGTATTGTGTTAGATGCAGATGTTTATTAGCAGAAATCAGTGTAATAACATGGGTTATGCCTGTTCAGCTGTTGCATGGGCTTCCAGGATGCTTGGGAAGGGAGGAGTTAGGAATTGTCCTCAGTTTCTTGTATAAAAACCAGTAAATACTAGCAAGAAAAGCTGTTTTGTTGACCCAGCAATAGCATTGCCCCAGTGTAAAATCCATCCCCAGGTTTCTGCTGCAGTGCTGCTGGATACAGCAGGAACAGCAACAGCTGACCTTGGGATGGCAAGAAATGATGGAACTTCATTCACTTTACTGAGCTTGTTTTTTACAGAGCAGGAACTAAAATACACACAAATGCTGCAAGATGTTTGCAAAGCAAAACATTTGTCTATTTAAATATTGAGAGAATACTCTATTGAGAGATTTGCTCCTGCCTATGAGGTTTTTCTGTTACTCAAAGCCAGAATGTTTATAACGTCCACTCCTGAAACAAGTCTTAATTTTGAAATCTGTGCAGTATCTTCTGCTGCTGGAGGCTTTTACATGCTGACCTTAACCAAATGCTGAAGGGTTGAATTGAAATCCCTGGCACATGTACAAGTGTTGCATGTCTTGCAGTTCAGGTAATGCAGCTGGGGTTGGATTAACGTAATCTGCTTTATTCAACCTGAGAGACACCTGTGTGTACTGCTCTTTTAATAAAACATACTCAGACAGCAGCAAATTGCTCACTTTGGCCTAGACTACTTTCAAAACTCAGATTTATCAGTCAGCATATGCACACTGTATTTTCTATTAATACTGAAGCTCATCCAGAGGTGCAGGATGAAGGTACGGAACAGGTCTATACCCCCCGCCCAGGCCTATATCTGGGAAAACACAGATTTCTGTGTAGTACCTTACTGTACACAGTAAACTAAGCAAGTGGCAATAGACCTTACTCATGTTTCATGGCTGGTGGCTTCTAGGCACAGATCGTGCTGCTCTAGTGTGAAGGGGAAGGGAATTCCCCCTTTCCAGCAGAGCCCGAGTGCTGCTCTGGCCTCGCAGCAGGGCAGGGGCCCTGGCAGCAACTCTGTGGGGAGGTTCTCCCCAGGCTGGGGGTGAATTTCTCAGGCTTGTCACCCTGCTTGCTGCTCTGGGTGTGCATTGGTTTGCTGAGTCCTTAAATTTAATTATTGCTCCTGCTTTAATCTCTAACTTGTCAAAGCGCGTTGAGGTCTCTGATGGCTGAGAGGGTGAGCTGGTGCCGCTGGGCAGCCGGCCCTGACCTGCTCCTGTGCTTCTGCTTTTCCTCTGCTTCAGAAGTAGAACTGTAGCACTTGACACCCCACATTGGCTTTGTGTCTGCTAGAGCAGGGTCCTTTGCCTGTCCCTCGCTCGTAGCTTCAATTCAGCTCAGAAAATGCTCAGTGTTAAACATGTGTTTTTATTTCTCCTTCAGGTTTGGCTTGTCTGCTTTTCAGCTCTTCTAGACATTGGAAATTCCAGTTTGTGTTTATTTTCTCTGGATTCCTTCCCACAAGACAGAAGTGAATTCAGCACGGATTATTGGGGAGAGCCTTGGCTGGGAATAAGGATAATTGCAGTCTCTGGCTGCGCCACAGTTTCACTGATGATTTCTTTTAAGTTACTCACCTGCACTGTTATCTGTTTCCTCAGCTGTAAAATGTGGGTAATTACCTCCATTGTAAAATGTTACAGGGTCTGCTGGTAATTATATGAACGAAGCGCTAATTACAGTGATTATCCCTTGGACCTAGTCTAGATCTGGCTGATGTTCCTGTTGTGATGAATGTATGAAACAAATACTACAACTTGCCTTTCTCTGTTCTTTGGAGGGGCCTGGAAGGTGCCGGGTTGTGTGTTCCTGATGAAAGTTCTGCTCTGTCACCCGGGTCCATCTGTTCACTTCCTGTCCACTCGGCCCTCACACGTTGGCAGGGTGGTGGGCTGAGGAGAGGCTGAGGAATATACTGATTCAGTAGTTTGATCCATGTGTAATTTGATAACCGGGGTTTATGCTGCAGCTTCACTTTTTCTCTCGTGGATGTATAGTAGGTGGCAGCTGGGGAACAGTGCTCCTGAGGTACCTGTTGGGTTAAGGACAGTCTGGGCTTCACTGTTCCTTAAGAAGTTCTGACCTTGATGCCAGGAGAGGTGTCCTTCCAGCTGTGAAGATAATTTCCCTCCTGTAAAAGGCTACAGCTTGCAAGACTTTATTTTCAAACATTTTATTTGCCTTTCTCTTCTCCATTTATTTAGGACACATTTTCTTTGTATCTGGGAATAGCTCCACTATTCCCTGAGCAGGGCTGGGTAACGGAGAAAGAACTGATATTCTTCAAGGTAGAAATGAAGTGTTGTCATCTGGAAAATCCTGCTGCTGCTGCCTGGATGGTGCTGTAGTTTCTGATGGTAGTAGTAAGTTGTGTTGTACATTAGTGATGGGAGTCTCCTGTCCTACCCAGCCTTCCCTGACACAGACCTCGTGGCACAGTAACAACAAAAATCATGCTTGGTGCATCTTGCTGCAGCTCTGCCTGCTCTGTTCTGCCACGTCTGCTTCTCAGCTTCCTGGGTTCTGCAGGATGGATTTCAGCCCTTGCTTCCAGTCTCCACACACCCTCTTCCCATCAGCCTCAGCCTTTCATTGCCCTGGAAGAGCAGCTGTAGAGCTCAGTTATGTCTTCAGAATTTGGTAGCTGAGTAGCTCTTCCTTTCTCAGAGTTTCATGAGTGCAGTGAATTTTTAACTTCCAAGAGGAGGGTTTAGTTAGAGTCCAGGATGATGGTTTGGAAAGGCTTTGTGGCAATGGAACGGCAGTTTTTAATTGCAGTTTTGCACCTGAATTTTCCAGACTAGGTGCTCTTCTCTGACAGCTTCTGTGATTGATTCTATGGCCTGTTCTTTTCCATGACAGGATACTCATGTACTTCAGGGATGGGAAAAACATGCCATTCCCGACAAGTGAAAACGGTCATTGCCAGGCAATTAAGGGTATGGAAAGAACTTCCCTCTCTAGGTGGAGGAAGAAGCAAATGAGGGATTATCATCCCTCCCACTATCACTCTTGCTTTAGAGCATGTAAACTAGAGATGGGTGTCTGTAGTGTGTCTGTGCTTCACCTAATGCTCTTCTGCCAGACTTGTTTAAAAATCCTGTTCATTTGAGAAGCAAACAACTTGATTTGTTCCTGCAGAAGCATCATCTATTCAGATGAATTATTCTGGTATGAGGGGCTTCAAAAGTGAATGATGCCACACATTCTTGCTGCCCATTGCACAAGTGAACTGATCTGTATGTGCTCTGCAAGTCATATGCTGAAGGATGTTAAATTACTGCATAACCTGGAGGGTAATCAGTAATTCAGATTTTAGATTTATCCAGCTCTAATTTTGCAGCATCCTTGCAAAAAGTAGGAAGGTGTATGATAGTTGGGATTTCTGTATCTTGGCACCACTCTGAATGCTGTAAATCAACAGTGTAAGTAACATGCATACTTTTTTTAAAACTTAAATGTTTAGTAACATAATAATTATAAACTCTCTCAAATCTTCTCTTAAAAATGAGTACACTGGTTTTCATCGTGGTGCAAAGTGTTATGTAAAATCATTGTAACTTCTGATAAAAATGTTTTTAAGTATCTGAATGAAAATGCAGCATCACTATGAAAGTAGAAAAAGTGTTAACGTGGATGTGCTGCAAAATGAAGGTTTCCCTAGTTTTGAGAGCAGGTTCTAAGCACCCCATGGGGGGCAATCGCACACCCCAGGGAAGGAGTTGGGGTGCAGTTTGTATTTGTCAGGGATTGCTACAGGAAATCTGCTTTAGCCATGGGTTTTTACTTGGTTTTGTAGTTACCTGTCACTGCTCGGCTCTGTGAGTCAGTCGGTTACGGACGAGCAGTCGGCTGGGTTCGGGCCGGGCGGTGCCCCCGCGGTTGCCTGTCCTGTCCGGGCGGTGCCGGTGCCGCGGTGCTTTGGCATCGCCTCGTCCCCGCCGGTGCCGGGGTGCGGGGGTGCCGCGGGCGGCGCGGGGCCGCCGGCTCGGGCGGCTGCAGTTGTCCGTCCCTGCGGCATCGCGGGAGGAGGAGGGTTTCCAGCGCGGCCCGTTTCCAGCTGCCCCCGTGTCTGTACGGACGCGGAATCCCCACAGGAGGGTGCTGTGAAGGCACTGAACGTGCAGGTTTGCGGGAAGACCAGGGCTTGGAGGAGACAGCGATTGTAGGGCAGCCACCGGCGTGGCTCTGGCGAGGGCAGCGCCTGAGCCGCCCCGGGAGCGCTGCGGGCGGAGCTCGGCGCTGGGCTCGCAGCATCCCGCTGCCTGCCCGGGGGCTCCCACGTCTGGCTGTCGGAGCACAAGTGATGGCAGCGGGAATGCCAACGCCCGGGTGCTGCTGGGTCGAGCCCGTGGTATCTGCAAAGTGTCCCAGGGCTGTTCCTGTGCCTCCTGCTCACAGCAGGTACTGGGACCCTTCCCCATGAGCGTTGGCCGTGGCCCATGGGTCGTGTGACTTCTTGACTACGAGCCTTGGGGCCACCCAGCTACTTTCCTGTCTGTATATAGTATATTTAGTCTGCACAAGCAGTAAAATGCATTTGCTTGCAAGTAGAGCCTCTAAGTTCTGTTCTAAAATACTTTGTAAGTTGGACCCTTTTATTCAGTGTGATCAGATGAGAAATAATGGTGAGACTTCTCTTTGGTTTCTGGCTGTGCAACTTTTCTTCCAAATATTTTAATCAAAGGTATGATTCCTTTTACATAGTACATGCTCATGCCAAAAAACTTCTCTGACAAGGCCAGTTAAGCAGCACTTCCAAGGGATTTTCCCTTCTGCTGGGTGCTGCTTCACCCTGAAATTTTGTGATCTTTTTAAAGTAAACAACCCTCTACCCCAGGGGCTGCATGTGTCTGCTCTGCCCCTCACTTCCTTCTGCTTTTTGCTTTTTAAATAACCTTTTGAAACCAAGTAGAAAAAGAAACTAAAGTAGAGACTTCTCTTTGAGATGACCTCTAGGACATTTGGGGGGATTCAGTCTAATTCTGTTACATGGAGTGTGGGAACTCTGATGCCTTCCTTTAATGGCAGCAAGATCAACTGATGGAGCTGTGGTAGTGGGGGAGTGTAAAACTGGCTGCTTAGTACATGAAGGTACATCACTCTGAAACTCAGGACTGGGATCTGTGTGCGAGTCCCCGTGGGGTTCCCTGCCAGCCGCGGGGCATCGCTGCACGTGCCGGGTCAGTGCCGGGTCAGTGCCGGGTCATTACCGGGTCAGTGCCGGGTCAGTGCCGGGTCAGTGCCCGCGTTTGGGGTTTGGATGAAGGACCGTGTCTGGCAGCGCTGGTGCTTTGTGTTACCCTGTGGTTTCGGCACTCATCTGAAACTGCATCACCAAAACCTTTTGGTGGGATGGGTGATCCTGAAGCTTGGCTAATACACGCTGTGGAAGGGGTGCCTGGCGGGAGCTTTGCCTCAGCACCCACATGGCAGGACCGAGCTGTGTCCAACGCTGTTAGATCAGCTGCAGGCGCTTACAAAGGGACTTGGATTTTGGCCCTGTAAAGGGAGACATTCAGCTTCCGGGGGGAATTCTGCCTTGGCAGTAACCAGCCGTAGTTTGGTGGTTTCTGTTACCAGGCAGAATCTGTTTGGATGTTAGAAAATTAGAGCATAAATTCCTGCAGCAGTCAGCTGTGTCTGCGTCACCTCCGTGACCTCTTAACTGCTGCTCCTGTGAACAGTTGCCACTAAACACAGTCAATAACCCCCTTCTGCATTCCATTGGATCGTCTCCTCCTGCCATCTCAAATGAAAAATAAACAAAAGAGCTTAAGCGTGCAGTGTGCTAAATAGAGTAATAAACTGTGAAAATATTTTATGGGGGAATCTGGGGCAAGAGCTGTCAGCAGGAGTGAGCTGATTGGAGCTGCAGCAGAATGGCTCTGGGAGGCGGGCGTGGGGACAATGAAGGGAGATTTGTTCAAATGTATGTCTGCTTTTGGTTTTTTACCCCTTTCTGAGTAGTTTTAGGAAATCCCTCCCATCCCTCCCTCCATAAATGGGTTACCTCTGCACATCAGGCGGCCTTGGCTCTAAGTACCTGCTACGCTGCTCCTGTGATGATTTGACTTTGCCTGTTTAATGTAAAACAGGTTTTAATCTTCTCATTTAGATGTTTTAATAGAAAGTAAATGTTTAACTTGCTTTGCTGTGGTATCCAGATCTTTAATCCGTGAGACTGTTTTTAATGAAACGAGAACGTGCTTTTGTTTAAAGGAGGTGTTACAAGCACGGGTGATGCTGTGGGCAGTGGCGTTGGCATGGGCTATCACAGACCCACATCAGATATTTTTGGCACTGGTGGATCCTGGGTTCAGGGATGGTGGGTTTATGTGCAGGGGAGAGCGGTGAAAACCCCATCTCAGGATAGTCTGACTGTGGGAAGTAGAGAAGGGTCTGTAACAGTGCTGTAAGTACAGTGTCAGTGATTCCTGCCCCCAAATTCAGTCATGGCTTTTCCCAGAGATTTTTTTGGAGTCGTACCTGTGTTCTGATGATGTTACAAGGCTGTTGCTGCTCCAGCGAGGGAGAGCCAAGCAGAGCTTGTGTACTTGTGAAGGAAACTGCTAAGTAGGCAGCGCTGGGTTTGGTGCCTGCACACAAAAGGGGGGTTCTGCTCTTCTGTAGCCACTTAGCTTGTTTGTGATTTAATTTAATTTGTTAAAAAAGGCATTTGTGGCTCCAGGACACACATAGAGCTGGCAGAGTAACAGGCCAAAGTCAAAACTGATCAAGGGATGGAACACACAGTTAATGTAGATAGAAACCACCTGGGGGCAAGCCCAGGCACCTGTGCCCGCTTTGGGGCAGGACCCAGAGCTCTTTGCCCCTTCAGATGCATATTCTGCCCCAAATTAAAATGGGGATTTCTTTAAGGCTGAAATTTCAGCAAGTCTTGGAAGCCAGAGAGTGCTGCTGAAGGATTTACCTGTGTGTTTCCCAGCAGCCCGTGCTGCCAGGAGGGAACTGCCATTCAGGGCAGCTGGAGGCAGAGAGGCACCTACAGGTGCTCCATAAACACCACTTCCCCCCTCGGAAAGCCAACTGCGCTGATGCAGCTTTGACTGGGTAAATAAAGTGCTCTGATTTCCAGGCCTGTGTTTTAAATTGTCGAGCTCTAATTATGTAAGTGCCAGTGTTATAAATAGCGGGTGCAGCTGGCAAGCCCCAGCCATGGTGTGCCAAGGCGCTGGCGCTCGCTAGCGAAACTGGGGGCATGGATCTCTCTCTTTGCTGTTTTGGCTTTTCCCTTCATGCTCCGTGCTTTCCCCACGTGGGCTCATAGGGGCTGGTCCCCGTGGCCAGGCTTACCATCCTTCCTGGGACAGGGGCCAGCTTGGGGGCAGGAGCATCCTGCGGCACCTGGATTTGTCCCTGGTCTGTGTGTCAGCCAGGCTGTGTGTAAAAGGCAAAGAGAAGAAAACTATTGGTAAAATAATAAATACTTCAAAACCATTCACTCCTCCAGCGTCATTACACTTCAGGGGCTGGTGCTGCATCACAGGCGTGTGGAAAATGGTGTCACACGGGGTGTCCCAGCAGCGTCTGCAGTGAAGGATTCACTGTTCTCCACAAGATGACCGGGGAGAGGTTGGCGTCCATCCATGGGGAAACAGCTGCTCCATCACTGTGCACCAGAGGGATGAGTTGGGTTTACAGCATAGTTACTTAAATGTTTAATTTTCTGAGTTGTAGTTGTTCTAATTAAATGAATTTGAATGCTTTTTAAATTTTTCTTTTTTTCTTTGATTTTTTTTTTTCCTCTTTTACCAGAATCCTAGTACCCCTAGTACCCCTAGTGGGTCATGGGCACACCAAGATGCTGGGACACTGCCGGGGTTGAGAACAGAGCCATGTGGGGAGGGTTAGGGTGTGGGGGGAGACAGAGGTGGAGGTGTTTGCCCTCTTTGTAGGATCAGGTTGAAAGGTGTCACCAAAATAATAAAAGTATTATGAAAGCAATCAGGTATGCATTACCCACTTGGTGTGTTAGAGATGGCTCCTCCCTGTGCAAGGCCAATCCATTCTGAATTCATCCCCCGGGATTTGGCTTTAAAACATGTTCGCTGCCAGCTGACAGAAGAGTCAAGCTCAGATTTATTACACTGGCACCTGCAGTAAAAAATGACAGATGATGAGAATGTATTTAATTATCATTCAGCGCCACATCTCTGCCTGCTCCGGTCGCGGAGCTGCAGCTGTTGGCACACGCTTTAGTTTAAAGTCAATGTGCTTATCTAGAGAGGGGCCTGGAGGAAGCGGCCGGGGAGCCGGCAGCTCCTCGGGGCCCGGCTTGAGCAAACGCGGATCTCGCCACGCTCGCCCGCGGTGCCTCGTTCACGGGCCCTCCCGCAGCTCCCGCTCCGGGAAGAAACAATTCCCGGGAGCGCCGGGCAGTGTCCCTGCCTGGGCAGTGTCCCTGCCTCGCCAGCCCCTGCCATGGGGGGCCCCGTGGCAGCGATCCCGCGTCCCAAAGGAACTGCGGTTCGAGCAAGGTCAGAGGGACACCCGGGACTGCAGCAGCGGCGGGAACGCTCCTTCCCGAACCGCGGCTCCTCCAGCGCTCACGTGTGTGAACAGCTCTGCTGTGGGTGTCGTGTGTGCCGGTACATGGACGTGTACATGTGTGCACGGACACACGTGCACACACATAGGCACGCCCGTGCACACATGGGCACACACACGAGCATACAGGCACACACACAAACACACACAGAGACACAGATACGTGCACACACACA